>NW_018108329.1:99379-105828 GCF_000183805.2 Loa loa | reverse complement strand
TTGAAGGATAGCATGAGAAGCAATAGGAGCAATAGAAGCAGCATACATGCTGCTCAGTGGGAAAATTTAAATTTATTATGCAAACCAAAATTACAGCCATAAAGTGGTTTTTTTTTTTTTTTTTGTTCAATAGAAATGAATTTATTACTGATGATGTTGTTGAAGATCCATCTTCAAATATATCTTAGATATATATATCATACATCATGATTAATTTTTTTTAAATAAGTACAACACAAACTTGTACGAGTACTGAACTTTATTTGATTCTATCTGAAGTAATTATTAGACCGAATTTTGGATCAAATTATTAAATGGAAAAACTATTGAAATTGTTTTTGTCATTAAATTAAAAAACATCAAAATAGCTTCATCAAAACAATAGCTTCATTTGTCTCGTGTTAGCAACTTACAATGTATCGTAACCCTAAGAGTTAGCTACAATACGATCTCTTAGAGGATATGGTAGAAAGTAGTGAGAAGTAGTGATGTTAACATCATCCTTATATTACCGTATATTGAAGCAGTGGTGACGATGTGATTGACAGCTGCTGCACTCCATTCGTTCCTTCCAACTTTCATTCTTTAATATTATTTGCGAAATTTCACAATAAACATGAAACTTGTCTTTTTCAGACGTCAAAATGGAGGAAATGTCAACTTCTTATTCACAATGGTTCATTAATAATACCATTTTCGGCAATAACTTAAACATACCTTATGGTTAGCATTACTGTGAACCACTGCATTATAAATGCATAGTCGATTTGTATTGTTTCAAAATGGCAATCATTTGAAAGGGAGAAGCTTGAAATTTGCAGTATCGGATTTGAAAAAGTTGGTTCTGCTCGCTTCGTAATTATAAAGTTGGAACAACGTCATTCATTTCAACAAAAGTATGCATGTTATCCTAACATACAAGTTTACATCATAAGGAAGTATTTTTGTGCATAAGTATTTTTGTCGATCAGTTTGTTGTCAATTCGAAAGTTGCAATCGATTGTGTCAAAGCCCATCAGTCAACGAAGTGTCAAATTTGGAGGGAAAACAAGAGACAATTTTGTGAAGGAATGACAATTTGGTATTTAAGAATTATAGTTGATGCACAGAAATGGAAACAAAGGGAAGAGGAAAGACGAATTTGTTGGTTTGCACCGATTGTTAATACATCAATCATCCTCGGGAGCATCGAACTCTTTCTCCTTCTTCAATATATATGAAATATGCTTGTTGCAGTTGCAAAATGATCCATTTAACACTACCAATGGCTAATCACATAAGTTCTGTTGAAGCTGTAAGCAGTGAATAGCGGCAAATCTCAAGAAGAGAGAACTGGGAAATAGTAGATTGATAGGCATCTCCTTTCAAATGAGATAAATGAGACAGTTTTGAAGGAATTCTGTGGAAGTGTTTCTGCTTCTTCTTTCAAATTCTTTCCCTTTTCTCTTTTAACTTCCACGAAACTGCTTCTGAAGGCACGAGGGACAAACGGGTAAATAACGGGAATCACCTCTAAAGGAAAAATGATTGATCAATGAGTGCCTCAGCACTACCACCTCAAAACCTATTATCAATCAATCATTTCAGCCTTTCCTCCAAAACGCCTCACTTGAATACCACCCCACTCCAAACTTTCTTGACCTATTTACCGCCTTATTTTATCATTTTGAAGTTGTATTTTGCTCATCATTTTTTTCTGCCATTTAGCTAAATGAATATGACATTTAACTTATTTATATGAGAATTATTTGAAATACATACAGCTATCAAAATAAAACACTTTCAACATTACATCATATGACATAAATACGTCAACACACTTCCAAAAGACATTATTTGATTTATGCCATATAACAAACTTTACAAAAAATGATGGGCTTAAAGAATTGGGATACAAGCATAGGTAAGAAAGAGTGGTGTTGGATTGTAAAAATTAGTGAAGTGAGCATTTCATGAATTGAATATGAAGAAGTATTGTTGTCACTGTTTTACATAACCTTCCCTTGCTATGATGATGAGGAAAGTATCTCATTTTTGAAATGGACTGCATAAAATTTGATTTTGGATGAAAATTTTATTTGGCGATGACAAATATTTTTGATTGAGTACGCTCTCTGAAATAACAGTCAGAATCTTGAAATTTATTTAAGTTCACATTTAATCCATTATTTTCAAATTTATCATCGAGCACAGTTGTTTTTATTCATCCTTGCTATATATTTAAAACATTTAAAATAAAACTCATCACACTTATAATTTATTTCCATGATGTTAACAAATTCCTTTCACTTTCACTGTTTCATTTTTTAGCGATAATTTTCATAATTTATTCTGTAATCTGTTTTTCATTCATGTAACTTCTTTGAATAGTGCGAAAATCGAAACTTACAAAATGAGAGAGTGTGTAAATTACACTGATACACTGACAAAGGTTCATTAATTACCTAAGCCTGGGAAGACCAAGTTACATATTACAATACTAGCTCTCAGTTAACTTTATGGACATGAAATACAAACGCACCAGTCGACATAAGTTTGAAATATTCATCCTGTAGAAGCAGACATTTTGAAGTAAGAGCATAAAGTACAGTGCTCATTTACTCTTAAACAGTAATTATCGTTTCAGATGCGTTACAACTCACTAGAATTCGCAGCCAGCACTCTGCGAGAAAATATCGGGTTCTAATCTTCATTCTTTTTTACATCAATTGAACCTACTGATTACACGCTGATTACACGTACAGTTAACCTAACGGGATGTAGAATATACCGGTTGAAATTTAACGAACATGTTCAAAGAGAAATAAAATGAAATGAAATCGGAGCAAAAGGAATAAATTTTCTTCCAATATTTCGGTTCAATGAGTTCAGAATGTTTAAAAATTTTTTTCTGGCCATTTTAAGAATAGATGACGATTATTGTTCTACATCACTTCTTCAACATCGACAAGTTATGATGATGTGTCTGTTATTCAAGATATTAGTCACAGTGGCTCTTATTTGCATTCAATTTGTTTTACTGAAATGATGTGCCACACTATACTTGATTTTCATATTACGTAAGAAACAAACTTATTTCTTTCTCACCATGCACAAATTCATCATCACTTCATAAATAGCGCAATAATAACTATTGCAAGCGCATAAAATCACATAATCGTTTCAGTCTCTTTATTCATTAAAGTCATCGTGGTTGCGATGCTTGGTCGGATACGGAGTGGGATGACGACGACGTGCCATGAGTCGCTTGTGCAGGGCAATCACTTTGGCATTCCCCGTGAGCGAACGCGGCGAAATTTCACGGTCACGATGGCTTGTTGGACTCTCTTTCTTTAAACTGCGGCCACGTGCTGGTATGTCAGCTTTTGCGGAATCATCCGTGGCGGTGGGATTGCACTGAAAAAAGAATTTCATTGCGTGATTCTTCAACAGTGCTTAAAATACGCCTGCTAGAAAATACGGGATCTAAAAATGATCGATATTTGCCGCAAGTTTTATATCAACGAAAGACACTTGAATGTGTTTTTACTTCTGGATCGTGATGTTCTGCTTCATCAGTATTTTGTCTCTCGGTTGGATTAGTATCTCCCACAAGGGAACTCTCGGAATCCTTCTCCGAATTTCTTGTTTTGTCCTCGTTGGACGCAGGAATGTTGATACAGACAGGAGCGGAAGTTTCTGTCAAAAAATCCCCGCTCGAAGGATTTGGATTCGGAGCATCCGAAATATTCGAATCCTCTATAGACATCTTTCAAAACGCCACCACCGCGGATAATGATAATTTTATAATGACGCCCTGATAATGATTTCACGGTATTTATACATTTTTGCTTCGTAATCTCACTAAACTTAATTTACCATAAAACTATTTTTTACGCTCAAAAAGCGGGAAAAAACATTCTGTATCTATTTCTACTGCAGAAAATATTGAAGATTCTAATTGTTTCGATGTTTTTTGGAATCAGTGCAAAAAAAAAGTCGGTGAAATGGAGTTTACAGCTATGAAACCGAATCTTTTTAAAATCGAGTGGATGACCTGCTATGGTCTTGAAAAGCGTATCTCAGTGTCCCATTCTTCTTGTATTTGATCCTGCATTCGATTCGGTTGGAACTGAGAGTAGCATAAATAAACCACTGTTCGGAGTCCTCCTTCAGTCAGAATTTTAACTGAAGATGTGTCCTCGGTGTAATTTCACGTTAATACATGAAGCAAAATTGATAAAGTGAAGACAGAAAGATCAATTTCACCACCTTATATTCTGCATATAACTTGATAATATCAGACGATGAGCGATCAACACTTGACAAGAAAAAATTGAATAATGGCCAAGTAAGTTTACTTCAACTTGGCAGCATCTAAATTATTTTCTTGTTAATGACTGGTACAACTTCGACTAATCTGTATCACAACTTACTGCCACAAAAGATATCTGATCACTCCAGCTTTCAGTTACACACAGTCATTTTTAATCTTCAACTATTACTATAAATCAAGTAAACTGTAGATTGTGACACAGCAAACTCCCGAAGCCATATAGTGCCAGTTTCTCTTTTGAGCAACGTCAAATCATTTTTTTCAGTTTGCTAAATTTGAAAAATTGCTGGCAGTACTGCACATAGCAGAGTTTCGGGTAACCCTTTATGCTTCGCCGAACTGTCCTACTGCATCAATTCAGCTGTCAATCGATCATCGTTACGGTACGAAAAGAAGATTTATGAGCCATTTTTTGTCTCATCCATCAACATTTATTAAATGTTGATTTTAATGGCCTCAGAAAACGTATCTTCTCGCTCTCTCCCTTTCCCTTCCCAACATAACTCTTCCTTCGTGATTATAAACGAATCTTTTTCCGATGTCTCATTTCTTATTCAGAAGTTATCCAGAGAAAGTTATCAATCTCTCATCGCTTTCATTTTTAGTTTAACTTACCCAAAAACCGTACAACTTCATGTCAACAAAAATTCCATTCCTTTTGGAATGAAATAGCCCAGATCCAAAAATTTCCTAGATAATCGTTGTTTGTTTCATATTTCATAGATTTAGTGAGAAGAAACTTGCTTTTCCAGAAATTTTTCTGGCCAATTCATCAACTTTTTCAATGACAATGGAAGAGGAATTCTGTGGGGAGATAACAAACGTTAAAGACAGAAATTTTCCATGAAATTTAAACGAATAACAGTTATCTTTCTGTGTGTTTTAATAAAAGTTTAAAACGCGTAACCAACAAATTGTTACAGATTTTATTGTGTGCACAAATGAATTTTTACATCAGAAAAACATCCCTTTTTGTTTGTTTTAATAACTACCCAGAACTGGTGGAAAGAAGCAAAGAAAAAGGAAAACAAAAGAGAGGTTTTCTCGCGCAATTTTTTAATAACAAATACGATTAAAAAGAAACGCTCATTCATCTGATGATGCAAAAAAACAGTGAAGCTTATCAAAATTTCTAAGATCACGAATTTATGGAAATTTTTGCTGTCATGAACTGAATAAAGAAAGCAGAAAGAGATAACTGATTTTATACAGGATTAAGGAAATCGACTTGAAAAAAAAAATCTTTTCTCTAGAAAGATCTTTTCTGTGGGAACTATGTGAGTTTTTCTCGATCTAACTATAAATAAATTGCCATACATTTTGTGCATTAATTTTCGTTTTCGAAAAATTTCTCCGTAAGATTTCAGAAAATCTGAAATAAGGATTGCCACAAAAGACAAAGCATAAAACAACGAAATATAAGATAGTCTAAAACTTGTAAGAACCATAAAACTATATTTAGATACAATATGTAAGGAAGTAAAATCAAGCATACCAAAAAAAGAAAACACCGTACAAAAAATGAGTTAGTTAACACAGTTTGCTGAATAAATACCCGCAATAAATAACTGCTGAGAAATGTATACAGCTTATGGCCTTGATGATCAATAATCAATAAGCACTCCCCACCAACCACATAAAATCCAGTTCCCTGCTGAAATGCTATGGATACTTAAAACTCTTTTGAGATTATATTCGTAGACTTACAAAAATCTATTTAAATGGTACTATATCCCAGTTAAAACCTATCATTTTTAAATCCGATATTTTATGGAGTGAGAGATGATAGTTGGAAAATTCGATGCACAGAATATTTTCAAGAGACTTTAACTAAGCGGAAAAGACACTGTGTCATGACGTTCATCACTATCTCAACGGTAACACGATGAGCATAAAAGAACCTGCTAAGCATATAAATGAGTTCTACGGATGAGGCATAGTAGCCATAAGACGTTGGGTATACATGGCCTGCAATGCGGCCGCTGAAGGAAAGCTTGTCATTGTCGGGAATGGAGGTATTCCAAGTGGATTTGGTACAGCTGGCATCAAACCACTTGGTTTCATATACGGATGATAACGAAGGGATGCAGCCGATGCAGCATGATTAATCAACGATGCCGTAGTGTTTGAACGT
>NW_018108329.1:87569-99242 GCF_000183805.2 Loa loa | reverse complement strand
ATTTTAAATCCGATATTTATGGAGTGAGAGATGATAGTTGGAAAATTCGATGCACAGAATATTTTCAAGAGACTTTAACTAAGCGGAAAAGACACTGTGTCATGACGTTCATCACTATCTCAACGGTAACACGATGAGCATAAAAGAACCTGCTAAGCATATAAATGAGTTCTACGGATGAGGCATAGTAGCCATAAGACGTTGGGTATACATGGCCTGCAATGCGGCCGCTGAAGGAAAGCTTGTCATTGTCGGGAATGGAGGTATTCCAAGTGGATTTGGTACAGCTGGCATCAAACCACTTGGTTTCATATACGGATGATAACGAAGGGATGCAGCCGATGCAGCATGATTAATCAACGATGCCGTAGTGTTTGAACGTGGTGAACTGCTCGTTTTTAAATCACTGCTACTGTTCGAACTTGTTGTTGATGCAGCATGAGCCATCTGAAAAATTTGAACGTTCCACTGCTAGCAATTCATTCAAACCGTGTTGTCATTTTTCTTCACCATTTCAAAAATTATTCTTTCTCAATGCTATAAATCTCAAACCAGCTGCTTTTATTTTAAAGATCCGAAACGAAGGCATCAGATCGTGCACATTCAATAAAATGAATACCTTCATATGTGCAGCAAGTTCGTCGGCAGTTGGAAACGATTTCCCGCAAACACCATTTGGTGACTCGATCCAATTACAGATGTGCTTGGTTGCTTGTCCAGAAGCTGCAGCCATCAAATTTTGATAAGCAATTTGAGCTGCTGAACTGAAAATTACAAGACTGCTGATAATAAGAGACTGAATTGCATCATTTTGGGAAATATGTACAGACAACTCATTCGAAATTTTAGACAAATTAATGAACCCAAAGAGTCTAAGTAAAATTCAGTCATATCGGACCAGTAAAAGTTTCCATTGAATATACTTTTTCCAGGGAATTTTTAGCAAAAATATGGACCAATTTCACACTTTTCTTTTTTGAAAACTATTTATTAAAATAATGACTCATGCATTTTTTGAAAGGACATTCACCTTGATGTTGGTGGTAATGATCCAGAGAGAAGTGGACTATAAGCAGCAGCAAAAAAGGATGGTGGGAAAGTCATCATCAAATCGGCAGGTGTGGTACCAGCAGTTGCTGCGGCAGCAGCGCTATGCATCGTACAACTTGTACAACCCGGAGTTACGCATGGCCTTGTCATTATAGTTGCTGGACATCCTATAAAGAAACAAAAAAAAGAAAAAAAAACTACTCAAAATGGAATTACCCTTAAAAACTCAGAAATCACGATGATACAACATAAGTAATTTTTTACATTTCAAAATGAGCAATCTAGCCACAGCCTATCAATAAAATATGACTTATTCACAAAATCTGAATACCAAACAAATGGTGGTCCATCCAGTTCAGTAATTTTTGAAATTTTTGAATTCAAAAACGGACCCTTGCAAGTTAGTGGATCCGGACATCGTAGGAATGGATTCGATGTTCCACCTGGAAACGCTCCAGCAGCGGCAAAAGTGGGAACCGTTGGGAATCCAGGCATGAGAGATGGATAAGGGAAGGCCGGAAAGCTTGTCGCAAGAGGTGAGAAATTCATGGGGAAACAGCCTCGTGCACTGAGCATCAAATTTGCAGGTAACGAAGCAGCGGCACTGGTGGATGGCTCGGAACTTATCGGGGTCTTCTTGCCAATCGATGGACTGTGCGCTATATGACGAGGACTTTTAGATCCTTCCTTTTTGTTTTTTGCCGTTGGACTAGGTTCCTCCTTTTTCGTTTCACCAGCTGCACTACTGCTCGGACTGGTGCGATCCCTAGATTTATCACCGTCTTTATTGGATTTCCGGCTTGATGTGTCGGGAAGACCAATTGTTTCGCAAGTTTTTGCAAGCATCGCAAGAGGTGATTTGCCAGAATCCATCTGTAAATATGAATACTTCCATGATTTTAAACATGTAAAACTCAAATATGAATCCCCAACTACAGATTTGAGAAATGGGACGAGCAACAATTGAACACTTCAATAAGTCTGGTTTCCAAAGAGGTTAAATTATAAATTAAATATTTGTACTTCGGTAGCACATACAAATTACTCGAGTGATTCACAGAATAAAGGAATGCAAAGATATAGTGGATCCGGAAGAATAATGGTGATAGTGACGGGTATGGAAGAGAACTGCATACTTCATAAAAACTTTTTCTTTCAATCAAATGATTCATCAGTTCACACTTATTCGATCAGATTTTTGACTATGAAATAGAAAGAGGACAATTTAGGGAAACGAATGGATGTCTACCAATTGGGAAGAGATAAGTCTTACATTAACTATGAATAATCAGGATTCCGAATCATGAATTTCTTCTGGGCAGCAAATAATAGTCCTTTTAGCCTTAAAGAACATTACAGTTACTTGAAAACGATAATACGGAAGGTAACGTAGCGCATTTTACAATTCAATAAAATGGAATGAAGAATTCAAAACCTTCTTTTCTATCGTCAAAGTTCACTTAATCATAGTGGGACAACTTCGATTGCGATATTCAAAAGGAGAGGGCAACACACACCTATGATAACGATGACGATCAGTAACACCAGCAATATAGAGAAAAGTCAGAAGCAGTAGGTTTCATCGGGACTGTGTAAAATCCTCTTCTGCTTCTCCCTTATCAGGAATCTAACAAAAGCCACCACATGTGTCGGAATCATTGAAAATTTAATTTCCTACCATTCTAACAATTCCAAATAAGTAGCGTATAAAATACTCAAATTTTTTTATTAAAAATATCTACCCCTTCAGAATTACTGCTTGCTCCTTCTTTTTTGTAACGTCTGTCATTGCTAACATTTTTAAATCGTTGAAATTCCACTATTTCAGTTCCAAATTAATACCATTAATATAAAAAGAGGATGGAAAGTTCTTTTCTGAAAAATATTTCCAAAAGCATCACATTTCTCGCAGTGCAATTTCATTATTCCTAACAACAAATACAATGATAAATAAGGAATCATATCAGCGTATGGACATCAGATAAATTTTTGAAATGTGATTTATGCTTTGGAATTCATTAATTTTAGATTAATCGAAATTGAAATAAATAAACAGATAAACACAAGCAGATACATGCATCGAATAAGGAATGAGAAAAGAGGAAAGAGAATCGATTTTATCTTGCTTTCCTAAGTAAAAATTTATGAGTGATAAATGACAGTTTGATGGTTGCAAGAAGCGAAACGAAACTGACAGTTCGACCAAAATTTAAAATGATAGAAGTAAGAGAGTGAAGAACGAGAAGAGAATGGAGTGGGAGGGAAATTCAAAGGAATGTGCAGGAGAGAAATAAAAAGGTAATTTTAAATGATAACAGAGATGAAAAATGTCAAGTCATTCCTCATATCATTCAAGCCGACACTTATCAATTAAACATCGGAAACAAGAAAAATAGGTGAAAGGAAGAGAAGCGCTTAGCCGCAACCAGCATAGCGATAGAGAAATCGTAATTTTCGATCGGTTAACTCCTTCGACCTTGTCCCAGTGCAAAGCTCAGAAGATTCGCAAAAAGAAGCCAGGCAACAAAAAAGTCCTTGAGGATGAACGATCCCTTTCGGGGTTAATGCTTCAACATCGGACAGCAGCAGCATCTGTAGCCGTAAAGCAACGCAACAACTCACCATGTTGCTTCACTGCTTCATCCATTCAAAAATTCATGCATTTTTCACTAAAAGGGCATATAAAATTGCTAATGCTTGTGTGTCACTGACTGGTAACCGCGAAAAAGCAGGCAGAGAACTCATCCACAAATTATTTGTTAGGTCTTGCTTCCAGCCACTGCATTTTTACCTCCTTCGTGCAACTCAATAGCTAGCATCATTTTTTCTCATTTTATAATTCCACCACTAACATAGCCTTAATATCATTTCTGGAATACTCATTTCTAAACCATCAAGAACTGTTATGTACTAAGACAATGACATTCGCGACATACTAAAATAATTGCTCCCAATGTTAAATGGCAAAGTTTCTGCTAATCGTGGTATAACCAACCAAATAATTGAAACTTATCCTGAAATACTGAACACTCCTACCATAAGCATCGGGAAAAAAATCATTTGATACCTTCTAGTTCGGTGACAAGTGTTTAGGAAAAAAGTAAAGCATGCGGAAACTGAATCGATTTCTTTTAAAACACAGAGAAAATGCATCTTACTGTCCTGATTTGTCATAGTGATACGGGAAAAACATCTACATTTAAGCCATATCTTATTAATGCATAATACCATGCCGTCATGTAAAATATCTCGTGGCCTGATAAATGAAGTTCACGATAAAGTGAGTTCCTAAAAAACATGCATGTGACAGTGTACGCTATGACAGTGTTTATATGAAAACAGAACGACACGTATATAAACAGATATATGCATAGAGACGCCCCGACAAATGGCAAATTTAGATCAACGATGAGATTAGTTTAATCACACATGACAGCTATCCATTCATCCATCCACCTCCCATATTCCATACTGCTTATGATAAATAGGTAATTTTTCAATGGATGAATGCCTAGAAAAATCTAAGCTCTCATGAACTCTCATCTCCGCTGCTCTCCACTTTCTCCCTTCTAATGACAAATCGTTTTATATAAATTAAATTTATCTGTGGGTAGCAGAGAGTTTCTTGGAATATTTCAAACGTATAAAATCCAGGAACTACGGATAATTTTTAATTCAGATGCATAGAATTTTAGAGAGCAGATGTCGCTTTTTAGAAATAGGAGGAAAAACAGCGCGAAAAGGTTGTTCTTCAGGAGTGAATCGAAGAATAAGTACATAAAAATATGAGCAAAAATGTTCGAAACAAACTGCATGACTGCATGAAAATGACGGTAAAGATGGGTGAATAGGCAATACTTCTGAAACACAGAAAGATGACGAAATCGCGGTGTGTAACATTTTGTTGACCTAATTTGAAACATCCATCAATGAACTCCACTGCTTATGGAATAATGTAACAACAAATTTCGCTCTGTAAATATGATTATGAAATGAGGGACTAACCGCTGGCATAACAGGTGAATTATAGTCGGTCAGATATTGTGAGTGTGTTGAAACCATCCTTGTATAGTAATTGGATACACTTTTTTCTAAATGCAAGGTAAAACACTGCCGCACAACGAATTGGCAGGTGTACAGATAATATAATAGGGGAATTTTGTCAGGAAATCGCTTGTAAACTGGATAACGAATAATCTGAAGGATGGAGAAACCTTATATATCTATCTATCTACCTGTGTAGATAGATAGATATGTAACGCTGCATGATAAAGAAAAACGCGGACGCGGACAGACGTAACCAGTTGAAGGACACAGCCAGTCGGCAGAGCAAACCGCTTCGGGCACCTGCTACAAATAAGAACTGTGTTGTATGAGTGTGGGCGAGATCAAGGCGGACCCACCCAGCTGAAACCCGTCGTCAGCGAGGAACTTCAAAGAGAGATGCCGCGCATTGCTGCTGCGAGTTGAAGGGGGAGGGAGGGGAGGCGTGCTGTGAAGTATACCCCTCATCCTCCCCTTTCCGCCTCATTCTACCACCCCACCAATGAGTGGGCACGTATGGGAGGTGCTTCTGCACCATCCATTCACAGAAATTTGCATTGCTTTCATGCTAGTGCCGACGCCGATACACCGATGCCGATGTCGATGCTGGTGCTGATGCTGGCGCTGGCGCTGGTGCTGGTGCTACTGATGATGCTTAACAGTTAACAGAAACTGCTACTGCTTGCTATGCCAATCATTTAGGTCACCTCTCGCTAAGCAATCCATTATCCGACGATTCTACACATTCATCATCATCATTTCCATTATAAACAACGGGCTACAAAATGTTACACTTTGCAGCAACAGTACAAGTTATGATAATTAATTTCAACTACATGATTCGAAGATCGAGAAGGTATCCTCATCGAAAATTTATCATGTTCTTTATAAGATCATTAAGTTCTGCAATTTCTGGGCAAATAACCGATGAATTTCAAAGTTGAGAGTCAAGCAAAAGCGGAATTCATAAAGTAATTACTAAATTTACACAAAGCATAACTAATAAGAAAGGCGGGAAATCTCAGGAACATGAAATGGTCAAGCGGAGTAAAATATTTGAAGGATTATCAAGTGATGCAGTGCAGTGGGCTGTTGTATTAATTTGGGAATAAAAACATTGTTTTATGATAACAACATTAACGACCATTATTTGGCAAATTTATACTTGTTCGTCTTTGACAGCGATCGGTTGACAACCAGGACTTGTTTGCCTATCGGCCTTTTTGGCAACCTGTCCGTCCGCCACCTGTCATATCAACTTTTTCCAAATAAAAAATAAAAAAAATACGCAGACAACCAATAAATTATTCATCGTCATAAAATACCTCGTGTGAAGAAAATATTTACCATTAACCTTCCTATAAGTATTATTTCTCTTCTTAGACTTTATAATCTCCTTAATTTGAAGATAAAAACCAAATAAATCAAAGTAGCACTTTTTTTTATGCCGCGAACTGATTTGTATAATACATTACAATTATTTAATCCCAGAGAAGTATGCATTCTTGGTCAGTAATTGAATATCGGCGCAATTCACCAAAATCCATTGCATACGACAAACAATTTAAAAGAGTAATTGAAGAAGTGGTGTAAATTAGTCCTACCGCTATTTGACTTAACAACGTGAAAAAGACTGAAATGGAACATTGAATGTGTTTTAAAATGAAACCATCTGCATTCATGTCTCCCAATAGCTAGCAAAATGATTATTTTGTTTTTTTCTTCTTTGTCATTGTTTCTTTTTTATTAACAAACCTATCCTTTTTTACCATCCCTCTTTTCCTCATATTTCGAATCTTCCCAATATCCCCTATTTTACTTGTTTGTTTTCGTAAGTTTTCATTAAAAAAAAGATCATATAAGTCAGCTGTGTGTATTACGTTTGCTAGTTCACATAATTGCATTCGACTACCCTTCCAGAATTGATCGAAAGTAAATTTGACCAAAAAATTCGTGGGCTTTCTACTAAACTTATTACAATCTATAGAGCCAATTATTGACCAGTTACTAATTTTTAAATATACTTCCAGAAGTAAAGCAGCCTAATTCACGACATCACCATCTAACGACATTGCTCTCAGCGGTTTCCTCATAACATTCTAAGACAGCAAACGTATGATTACATCCGAAAGTAACATATCTAAAGAGTTTCAAGTCAGTGAAGATGTGCTTTGTTCATTTTTTTTCATCATTAACTTACTTTTATTTTTGAGAGCAAGGACAAGAAAATGAGGAAAGGTTGGATTTTGTCAATGAACAGAATTCATTAAGGTACAGCAAAAGCAAGTCTTGAATAAAAAAAATATTGTAACTAGCATGTCACGTCAGATGCGAAAAGCCAATCAACTGATTAGTAGTTAACTGAGACTCGACATTTAGCATATCTCAGTGTGGGAGAATGATAACGAGGTGGATTCAAAATGGCTGAAGTAAATAATCCATAAAGTTAGGCAAAAAACTATTTTTAATTTAACTTGGTGAATAAAATTAAAATAATCTTCGAGCCTTTTATGCAACCCATTAACTTGGAAAGTTAATAAGCTGGTGTTCTTTTAGACTTCCTATTTCATCTTCAACAGTATGAGCTTGAAATTTTGGAAATGAAGTAAAATATTTTATAGTCACAGCAGAATCGGAAATGACTCTTCGAAATCACAGTAAAGAAATAAAGTGTAGTAGTGGTGGAGTAGACTGAGGAACATCAATGTAACATGCAACAAATGAATGTATATTGGCGGATGTTTGGAGGAGAGAAGAGGAGGTTGTATATAATAATTAAAAGGATAGGAGGAGGGATGTTTAGATGAAGTGAAGGGGTGACATAAACGCAATGACAAGTGATATATATAAGTCTTTTGACAGGGTCCCATCCGAACCAATCACTCGCACATCAAACCCGAATTCTCAAAGATGAAAAAGAGAAAAACCCTTAAGAAGGAGCCGACACCAATCATCATTATGTTGTACTATTGATGAGACAGCGAGAAGGGAGAGGTGCGGGATTAGATCATATCCATATTATATACACATCCATGTCACTCCCATCAATTACATATACCACCCCTTATTTCAATTTTATAGTTTCCATTCCCATTTACCGCACTTGTTAAATCAAAACCAATTCATCTCCAGAGCTTCTGTAAAATTTAAATTTGCTAGCTGTATTAGTTCGAGTTTAAGTCACCTTTTTGCCTTTCTCGGAAGTAATTGAAGGTTTGAATAAAATTATAACTCGATCTTTCGCGTCTCTTGAAGGAAAGGATTATCAAAGGAGCCTTCTTATCCCAATAAATAATTTATTTTATGATTTGTTTTTCTGCCTTCGTAACAATTAGGAAAGCAATAGATTATTCAGCTTGAGCTCGGCTCATTTATTTGCTTCGTCTCACCTGGAGGTAAGTGTCACTATATGTGATCAGTTTTGTGTTATGAATGCAATGAGTAGAATGGATCGAAATTTAAGAAAATCTGCATAGAAATTATTTAAATATCGCTGTTGATTTACACTGCAATCAGAAATATCGCAGAGCCAATATTATTTAATGTTTTTCGTTTATTTGAATAAAGACTATTTGTATTATCTTGGGGCAGTCGGAAGACAAGTGAAGGAGAGGTGCGCGGGAGAGGGCGATAAGGAGGAGGGGAAGGGTGGGAAGAAGAAGAAGGGGAATATGGGTGGGGGCGACTTGAAGAGAAGAAAGATTGGACACTTTGATGAATCGGAGGATAAAAGAAGGAGAGAAGAGCAGTACATTCCAAAATCTATATTTCGATACTGAAACTAAGTTGGTTGGAGGACTTCTGGATCTTGGCTAATTCAGGGACTTCTCGGAGAGGAAAATAAGAAACAGCTATGCATTTGGGTTTCTGGATTTTGGGGTTTGAATTGATGAAGAGGTTTAAAACGAAAAAGTAGATAAATCTCATCTGTTATGAAAGCCGAAACAACACTGAAAGAGAAATAAGACAGAGACAGAGCAGTTGGTATGATTGATTCGAAGAGAGCGCTTGATTGAGAGCTGTTCATTTTTCAAAAACAAGAGCTCTCAGGAAAAGAAAAAAATGATAAACGGGCGTCAACCCCTCCCCTTTTCACGGACAAAATATATTGGGCAGGAAGGGGGAACGAGGATTAACGTTGCTGCTTGCTGGAAGTTGTTTGTAAGCCGACAGAATGGAACCATTCATCAAGCGCATCCTGAATTATTGCCTTTCCCTTTTCTACCACATCTTTTTGCCTTTAACCTTCTCCTGCCTCCTCAAGCACTCTTCCCGTCTTCCTTTGGCAACTACTAATCGTCGAGAGTTGTCTCAGCTTACATGAGGGTCTTACAAATTTAAACTGCCTGACAGTAGAATAGTTATTGGTTACACGCTGGGTAGAAACACAAATCCAACAGATTTTGGTGCAAAATGAAACCCTAAAAGCATGATTGCGCTATTGTTTTCTACGAACTCATTTTTGAAAGCAAAAAAACAAAAAAAATTTCTATGCAAAGTATGTTGCTTTATAGACGCGAAAATTTGTGGTTCTTCAGTTTTTTCCATCGCGACAAACCAACCTGGATTATTGACTTTGTATAGGTATATATATCCAGTCATTCAAATCATATTTACATTTTAATCGATAGCACATTATATTTCACAATACATTTTCCAGCTTTTGTACATTACTGGTTGAAATTTCATTCTCTGAATAATAGTAGCATTACAGGTGCATATAAAAGTTAGCGAAGTCTGAGAGAAGCACTAGGTTAAACTAGTTCATTCAAACTCGTTTAAAAGTTAGCGAACTTGCGAAGTTAGATTGAAAATGTCAAAAAGAGATTTACAAAAACAAAGGGATTGGAAAATGTGGATAAGGTAAAAGCATCTTTCCTCGACAATGTATTGTTAATGGAGTGCAATTTGGAAAGCAATCGAGGAATTCACATCCATAATTTTCACCTCATGGCAATTTGCTCATATATCCATCAAACAGGATAATATCTTAGTGTGACATGAGTGGCGGATTACAGGATGACGCCGACCACTTGTTAAATTAACAAATACGAGGTCACATCTGTCGATGAGAAGATCGACAAACTTGTGGCATTGATTTTTTGCTCAATTGATATCAAACTTATTTCTGCGGGATTACTTGAAAGCTACAATATATTGTCTTGAACATTTCTTTCTAATTTTTTTATTCATGTGAAGAATGGTGAATATCTTGATTGCAAAATCACTCCTGCTTCTGACTGAATCTTCCCCTCAATTAAAATATCATAAAAATCAGCCCTTTTGAAATTAGGGTCATCAAAAGCATAAGTGAACATGACCTTTGTTAAATCTTCTACAAAAAAATAAATCCAAGTTCATAGCTCATAGTTTAAGTGGTCTGCCTAACATACAAAAAACATATAAATTTCTATTGAACAAATTTGAATTTGAGATCATTAAGGAGATCGTCGACAGTTAAAGTTATAATCGTCGAAAAATTCTAAAGTTAAATCAAAGAAAGCTAATTGGAATTTAGTTGAAGCCATTAAAGCAACATTACAATACGGTAAATTCTATGAAATATTAAAAAATATTTTCTGGAACAAATCCTGCTCTTTGGAAAAAGCGATAAAAGACAAGATAGACCAAAAAATTTGCAGGTGCGAGATAGTTGCCCCCCATTGTTTCTCCCCGACTATCTGCAATTTTATTGAGAATTTGTTTACTGATGAAAGTCATCAAACAATTTGGAGGAGATCCCTATAAAGAGTATTTTTAAGTACGAAGGGAACATTTACTGCATCCATACATGCTTTGAATGAAACTTCACATGATTCAGTTATTAATCCGAAATTTCTGCATGTTGTATATAGGCTTCGAGGTAATTACAAGAGTTTGTCAGAGGATAATAGCAATTTTGGGTCTTTTTGTGTATACCGCTAAATACCTACTCCATTTTCGCCAGACCACATCCAGTAGATCAGCATAGAGATGAGTAAATCTGAGTCTAAAAAAAAATTTCATTGAAATGTTGAATTTAATCATTTTTTGCAAGACTGCCACAAAATCCCATCTGTTTGCTGTCATCTCGTGTGGATACTTATGTTTCTGTGTTCCCATGCTGGTAGTATAAAAATAGGATCATGATCATGGGATTTCTCCATAAAATTATGTAAACTTTTCAGCAGGTAAAAATTTAAAGATAGTTTGTTTCACTTTTCCGCTAGCCTGAATCTACTGCCAATGAACTGGTTAGCAACTAACAGCAGTGTTGGCTTAAAGTAACTAAATGATTCATTAAAGGGATGTGAAAGGATTAAAAAAAGTTTATTCATAAAAGTAGCGCATGTGGAGTGGGCACTGCAAAAGGTGTAACAACTATTTTGCGAATGCAGTTATAGTGCTAACGAGTCCCATTGATCATCATCAAAATGATCATGATAATCACTGGTTATCAATCATATGCAAATACATTTCCTTGGACTATGTCCCTTTTTAAATGTCCTCAAGACGCTCAATTCTTTGTCATTCCCGTTTCTCCCTTCTTATCTGTACCGTTCTATTATCAAAAGTTTATTCTTTCTTACAACCATTTTG
>NW_018108329.1:81148-87492 GCF_000183805.2 Loa loa | reverse complement strand
ATATATATATATATATATATATATATATATATATATATATATATATATATATATATATATATATATATATATCCGATATGAATTGCATTCATATAAATACACAGCCATTCAGTTTTGTGTCTTTCAGCAATTTGTTCACTTTCACTTTTACTTCTCCATCAAAGATTCTTTTCTCCCGATGTAAATGACTTTACAATGACCTTTCCTGAATGATACCGTCAATCCACCATTCCATCCGGCCATATCTTAGGTTTTTTCCTGAACTGCAGTGCTTTTTTTTGAGATTCTGAGAACTTCTGAACACAACTAAAACGTTTCCTTAGAAGAATTAGAATTGCATGGAATAATACCAGAAATAGAAATGATAGTTGTAAAATGAACAAGTGGTTTCTGGATTAGACTGAATAAGTGATAAAGCTGATAACCAAACAGCTTACTGAGGTAATGCTGAAATATATATCGTTGCTTCGAACATCAATCTAGGGGCTTTTCAGTGAATCCATTCTCTTTTGTCTTTCATTATTCCGAGTAAACTGTCAAAAGTGCTGGATGATTCAATTTCTTTAATAAAGGGTCACAAATCTCACGGGTCATCGGCATCTCATGATGTTTCTAAACAATTTTTATTTATTTCGAAAGGTTTACCGAAATTTCCGAATGAGGAGCATTTCGAATTATAGATCACCATCCATTTTTTGAAGTGAACTGTGTGTGGAAGAATGGGGAGAGGATGCAGGAAAAAGCTGTAAAGATCATTGAACTGAAAATGTCGTCTGGACCAGTGCTTAACATAAAGCTCAAAAATGCTGCATGCGACAGGTTGTAAAGACAGACAGATATGTTGCACAATAGTGGACATGGGGGATGGAAGATGAGTGATGATGTGAATAGCGATGACAAATGTGTTATAGATGATCGGCAGGGATTAATTCCGGGAAGTGTAGCAAAAAGGATTGAGATGGAAACGGCTAAGCATAGTACTATTATGATGGTTAGGCCGACCAGCGGCTTTTGCAAAAACATACAGTTTGTAAGGCGATTATCGGATAAGCTGATGTGTGCGCTTTTTCAGAAAAGATAGTTTAAATCGTAGCGGAAATGTAGAATGAAAGGGAAGGAAAAAGGTGAAGAGAGTAATTAGGATTTGAGCCTAAGTAACTCTCTATTACTTTCTTATTTTACCACTTAGAATCAAAAAAGGTAATAAGTTTATCTTTGCCCATGAATCTCAAAATCTTATTGAAGTAGTTCTGATAATTTTATGGAATCATTTCGATTTAAGGAACTAGAAGTCACGAGATGCTTTTTTCATTAAAAAGTTTGTGAGCTAAAATAATTTTAATATAATAATTCTTGTGAACCTCGAGGCGCTATGACGTATTGCATAAACTATAATAAGTACAATATTTTATTTCCTGGATATCAGTTTACTCTTTACTTAAATGTGTTCCAAGGATTGGAAAGAAGCTATAATTTCATATGGATTCGAGAGCGAAACTTTAATCTCAATTTTACTCCTTAAGAATACTACCTTGGGGAACAATACATTCAGTAGTCTAATTCAAACAGTTTAGTTAATCTGATCTTAATTTCTATGAAAGAGCAAAATATTTACAAACATAATAGCATAATCAGGAAGTTCGATAAATGTAAAACAAGCTATCTTTAAAAAAGAGACTTAATGAAAACTTGATATGCACTGAATTCACTGATTTTACGAAAATTTGCATAAAATTAGTGCAAATGTTTGCCTTTAAAATAAAAAAAAATGGTGTAGGCTAATTTTGATAATAGATTCCCGTATATATGAGTTGATATGTGCGAAGTACTTGAAAAAAGATCGCATCAGCACGTTGTTTTGAGTAGCTCTCTGAGATGGAGAAGCCAGAGAGTGGAGAATAAGAATAACCCATGCTAATACTTCTCTTCACGCTGCTTTCACCGCGAAAGAGGATCCTTAATTTCCATTTGGCTTCTGAGAGCCTTTTCAACAACTTTTACCATTCGTTTCAACAGCTTCTTACCATAAGTACCATCAGTAGATATTTGATTGCACACTTTTTCAATACACAATAATAGATAAATTGTGTGGGTCGACCTTAAAGTTGCAAGAAACCTGGCATGTTATTTAGTGTCATTGCAGCATTGTTTCTAGCGTTGAACGGGTTTATGTCAGGTTTAATGCTTTCAGTGATTTTCACACCGCAGTATTTTTTGTCCTTTAAATTAGCTTGTATGAACAGCTGATATCTAAGACAGAATCTAAACTGTTCCAAAAGTTAAGTTGGTGAAATTTCATTAAAAATCATGAAAATGAAAAGAGAAAGAGGGATGGCATTGTGGCATTGCTTCCAAGGAGAACAGTTTAAAGAATATATTGATGCAACATTCATAATGCTAGTACCCAATTAATTATTTCTGTGCTCAGAAGTGGAATTTAAATTCACAAAATTTGAAATATTTTGGTAAGATGGGATTTCGAAAACCTAGTTTAATTTATTTGAGGATAAAGGTTATTCGGAAATTTTTGTCAGTAAGTAATGTATACATACTGCTGTCACCCTGTTTGTCTTTTTACGTATTCGAAAATTCGGCACAGATTAGATTGCATACAAAAGAAAAATTAGAGAAAAGCAGTATAAACAAAAAAATTGCTTTAATGTCTAGTTGAATTTAGAATTATCAAATGAAACAAAGTAAAGATTCTGGTTTACTTTCCACTTTTCCTGTCTCTGTGATTTGTTCAAGTCTCAAAAAATATTTGTCCAGTTAAATAGATGCATCATTCTATTTTGCTCTGGTTAAAAGTTAAGGCATACGTTGTCAGAAGTGGCAATGGAAGTTACATGTGTTTTCTTCGTTAACGTGGGACAGCAGTATAGATTTCAAAAATTACTCTAGGTGCCTTATCGGACCGAGAGATCGATTCCGTCGTATCGGACGTAGTGGTTGTAAAGTCATGGAAAGTTTATAAGAAAAGCGGTTTTAAATGGAAAGAAGCAGATATAAAGTGATAAATCTAGCAGGAAGTACTTATCATTTAGTATCATTATTATTAAGTACCAGTGAGCAGTGTAGGTAGAAGAGGAAAGGGAGAAGAGCAGGGATATGAAGGACCAGGTCATAAACTCGAAGATATATCTTGCATTTTGTTGCCAACTAATTCAACAGCAGGGGCATTTATGACGGATAGGTATTCGGACGAGGGGGTCGTCGTTGTAAATGTAGCGGCCGCTCTTTGATATTACGTTAACACAAAACGCTCGTAAATTGTTCCACCAAACCTTTTTTTTAACGTTTATGTTTCTTTTTATGATATGTGAGGTTATGATATTTTGTGGACCTCGCCGTTCCTTCTCACCACCACTCTTCCAGCTATACTTATTTCCCTACTCCTTCTGGTCACAACTGTATACAGAAGAGAGTTGGTTCATTTGTCAGTTTAAAAATACAAGAAAGCGGCATATAGCCAAAGCCGAAGAGGTTATAAATGATTTGAGTTACTGTGATGAATCTTCGATAAATAACATCAAGACAACAAATGCAGCGCAGAGATTATAACATTGCCTCATAAGAATCTGTATCAAAAATTAAATGGTTAAATAATGGAAGTATTTGATCTATGTCCTAGTAAAATAAATTATCTACAAATTTATCATACTAGCAAGGTTTAGATTGTTTTTCCAACTGACCCGCAAAACACTTTAAAATTCTTGTGTAATAACTTTTTTAGATGAATGATGAGGTGAGACATATTCGGCAAATACTATCGATTCGAACTATACCGATGAATTAAATTTGTCCGGTTAAGCGGCCATTTAGTGTTAATCGTTTGATGAGGGTAAATTTCAGTTATTTGTAAACATATATACAGTTTCTGCAACTAGGGTCTTTAAAGTTCATTTTAGAAACGAAATTAATGCATGACAAAATTTTACGGATTAAAATGATAAAAAATAATTTCAAAGTAAAAACCAGAAAATCTCTATGCATTTGAAGAAGAATCAGGCAAAATTTGCTATATAATTTAATTTTTGAAATAACTGAAAGGTTTACAATTCACCATACTATGCTATAGCTGGCGATGTTTTATAATTATTTCATAATCTCTGCACGGTATTGTTAAGGTGCTTCTTTTTCAAGATAAGGGTTATCAGGAAGAAAAATGATGGCATGTCTGCGTGGACAGATGATTTAATTAAAAGGAATAAATGAAGCAGTGGAAGTCAAAGTGACCTGCTGCTTTCGATTCAAACTCTTCGATAATGATTGCTATCTTGCCAATGAAAAGCTATGTGTACGGATAAATAAAGGATCTCTCAAATGGGGAATTTAATTCAGGAAGTCAGCATGGACTAATAATTAGTGAGGAAGCAGCACGAGATTTTGAAAAATCTGTGACAACTGTATTCATTTAATGCTCCTTCTTTTTTCTTCTATAAACTTCCATCCTATAAAAACTTTGACTTTCAATGAAAAACAAATTCTCATTGTTGAAATAATTATATGTGCGCAAATCACTGCCAGTTATCACTTGTTGACTGCACATAAATTCTCCAAGTTACATTATTCATACTACGCTTTTCTGCAAATCAGTTTAAGGATATTAGCTTACTTTCTCCACCGAGAAATCTCGTCTAAGAAAATAACTTCCAAAGCTTTTGGAAACTCCAATAAAAGACCGAAACACTTGAAATAATCCCACCGCCTTGTAATAGAATAATCAGAAGTTTCTAATTTTTCCGAAGAAAAATTATCGTCCTTTAGAAAATTCTGTTCCATAGAAAAAAAAATAACGATCTATTCATACTTTTAAAAGAGAATGACTACTTCATTTGTTACGCCACATATTCTATGTATTACATAATCCTTCCATACAATTTTTCGGGATCTTCAGGAAAAGCATTCAGCGGCACATTTTGCACTGTGGGGTAATGTTGCAAAAAATCAATAAACAAACCCAGGGGATAATGATGAAATGCATGCCTGCTTTTTAATGCTTGTGTTTGATTTTTTAATAGTGTTTTTAAGTTTGTAAAACTGAGCACTTCAGTAAAACAGGAGGAGATTTTTGTATCGGTTCATTGTAGAGACTGCCCAGATTTAGCGGTGAGGTATGCCTGATTAACAATCTGCATTTTTTGATTCTTTCATGTAACTGACCCATTTCTTGGAATAACCCTTTCAGAATGTTCCGTTCGACCAGCGATAATATCAACCAGTTGTTGTAAAAAAAGTTACTGATTTGATCAATGAGTGATGCATAGAAACCACACAACCAAATCGTTGGATTGGATAGGATATTCATCAATAATGTAAGATGACAGATGGAAAGTTGAATTTGTTGCAGAAAGTTGGAAAGGGAGAAAAAAAGTGGTATGAACAAGGCGTGAGAAGAGCAGCCTAGTAATTCTAGCCTAGTAATCATAATCACTGTTGCTGTCGTTAAAATGATCGTTATAACTGGTATAATCTTTGCTGTAATCGTTCTTCCATTTACTGCAGTTAAAACCATGTTCAGCGGCGGTAAGACTTCCGGTGAACAGAGGAGAAGAGGAATGTAGTGAGTTTGGTGATGGATGTTAGACTGTTATGAAATGACACGTTCGAACTATTTGAAAATGAAGAGTAAGTTTAGCAGATGGACATTTGGATAGTATTAAGATGGCCTCTCTAGTTGCAAACCAAAAGCGAATCAGTTAGCTGATGCCTATTAAAAGTGGCAGGATGACCGCTCATTTGATTAAGCTAAAATTGATCGTCGAATCGCTGAGTTACAACTAAATTGATAAATACAATCTTTCCAATCTCACTTCTGTTTCCCTTCCCTTCCTCACAAAGTAATTACAGAATTACTTCGTGCAAAAATTGCAATTATCATAACGCTAATGAAGTCTATGCAAAACTGCTGCTCTGCCGTAGCTATAATCCATTTATCCAAATGCAACTGTACATCAATCACATTTGAATATATTAAAATACAAAGCAATGAGAACAGAAAAATAGTGTGTCTTAGTTTAAAGAGTTCCATCAGCGGTCCGACTGCATCGACTATATTTATTGTAATTTTAGCAGTCATGGCGCAGTTATCATTTCTTTACGTTGCAGTCTCCAGCGAATAGCTAAATTCTCCAGATGATCATACGAAGACAAGAACAAAATAATAAGGAAAATGGAATTTGAATCATTTAAATAATTTAGAGCTTTCAGCTGTTTGATTTTGTGCATCATTTGAAAATCTCAATTGCGTGCTCTTGCTCTTCTGTCAGCAAATATCTCGTTCCTGATCTACGAAGACAGAACGATAAAGAGAAAAAAGAAGAAAAATATGACGATAACATCAC
>NW_018108329.1:77421-80573 GCF_000183805.2 Loa loa | reverse complement strand
ATGATCATACGAAGACAAGAACAAAATAATAAGGAAAATGGAATTTGAATCATTTAAATAATTTAGAGCTTTCAGCTGTTTGATTTTGTGCATCATTTGAAAATCTCAATTGCGTGCTCTTGCTCTTCTGTCAGCAAATATCTCGTTCCTGATCTACGAAGACAGAACGATAAAGAGAAAAAAAGAAGAAAAATATGACGATAACATCACACTAATAATTCATCTGTTGAATGCAGTAACAGTCCATTATCAAATTAATCAGTCGAAGGCAGAACTGCAAAAATATATCATTTGATGAATTAGTTTTTTTTTTTGAAGATTGTAAATGCCGTAACACAAAAGAACATTAACGACCGCCAGTACGTACACATACATGAGGACGTACAATTGTATCAGGCAAGAGCTGCTATTGTCTTTTATGCATTAATATGACGATGGAACGATTTCAGTGCCACAACGCGGGTCATTATTGGTTCCATCTGAGGAAGTTATCCATAGATCACATTAAACGCTTAGAAAAGTGATGCTGAAAGATGAAATCCAAACTTGCTCTCTTTTAGGGTTCTAAAAGTTGAATCAATTTCTAGTTAGATCAGACTCCAGGTTATGAATCAAAGAAATGATAGGCAAATCACTGATTATAGGCTCTTCTTGAAGTAAAAGTAGTTCGCAACATTTTTTAGTGGAAAATGCTCATAATCGTGGAAAATTTATGTCCTAAAAAAAAGCGAAAACAGAACAATAAAGTATAACACATGAGTTCATCAAACTTGATTTGGATTGTAAATTTTGCACCACAGCAGCCGCTAGTTAAATTTATATAACTCGTCTGATAAATGACTTTGACTTGTTTGATAAAAAGCCACAAGAACAAATTGTATTTATTTGAAACAACGTTAAAGCATTTATATGATTCATTCATTAATCCATTGCGGAAACTTTCAGTAAACTTTCATTCAGGTCAATTCAAACACAAAATTTTTACTTGTGTTGATCAATTTTAAATGTATTTTTCCACGTGCTTTAAGGAAAAATTAATTTGCCTTCTCACAGTGGTAATATATCGAAACAATGTTTTTAAAGGGAAATATTTTTATCTGTGTTCAATGAGTGCTATACAATAATTCAGCGTAAAAAAGTTATTCGAGCTGTTGGCAATAGTCTTTTATTTTATGCACTAAATTTTTGCTAAAATGCAAAAAAAAGGTTTCATTGTAAATTCCGTTCAAAGTTCCTAAACGAATAACGAAGAAATGTTTTGCTCGGAGCGCTGCATATGTGCTTGCATGCCATATGAAGAAAACAATTTTTGCTTCTTTTTATTACGGTAATAGAATTAATTGAAGTACTTTTGCTGATGATAGCTGTAGTTGGTGATATGAATAGAACTTTATGGATAGGAAAGACTGATGTGTGAAAAGAAGGATTTGAGAAATGCGAGACATGAATGCTAGGAAGAAACAAAGGGAAGCTTATTTTTTATGAAACTGGACTTAGTCAGTGTTTTACGTTTACCTCATTATGCGATCGAGGTTCATTCAACCGATCGACAAGCACGAGACGAGATGGAAGGGAAATGGAAGACGTGTATCCCATGCTATATTTTATCGCTCAAAAATTTGATGTCTAACATATCAATGGGTGGGAACCGAAATGTGATAAATGGGTGCCCATTAATTCGCTTTCATATCCTAGAAGGAGGCTGAGTGCAGGAAGGGCGCATATCATCCACTGTCTTAACGTTTTTATTATTCGAAAAAGTGAATTGGTCGTAAAAAAAGCCAATAAATCAAGTGAATATCAGGATGGTCAGGCAAGCTTTGGCAGTGGTATCCCTTCAATACTATTGCCATTTTTTGAAGGTCAAGCGCTTTTCTTTCCTGGAAACTTGTCTTGCTTCCTATCCACTTCCATTCTCCTTATTTTATGTAGTCCCTCATGAAAACCTGACACTTAACATCTCAAAGTGGTAGTTGGATGATAGTGAACAATGCAATAGTGTGGCTTCAAGATCCTGAAGCTTGTCAAGAAAGACGAAATTGGATAAGGTGAGGGAATCTTTTAAAGATGGAGCTAAAACATAAGTGGGACGGACACAAAGGTATTTATAAGCCTGAAGAACAATTAAAAAATAAAGTGAATTCAAGAATATTATTTAATGAATCCGTAAAGGTTATGATTTTATCTATTGCGAAACTTGCTTTATGTTTGAATAGAGATTAGTAGCAATTGCAACAGTAATACATTCATATCAGCAACTGTATCCGTGAAAGGACAACCGTTGGAAAAGTTCCGTACACACAAGTACAGCGTAATATTTCGCCTTCCGATTTGCAGACTGCTTTCCAGAATGCTTACATTGAAATATACAAACAACCGGATTAAGAAAGTTGCACAGTAAAGTGATCTTTTCCATCTCCCACGTAGCAAGTTACCGGTTAATAAAGTAGAACATGTCATTTTACTGCGGGATGTGAACTCTTTGAGAAATATTTCTTTTGATTTCCTTCGCAGATTTCCCAACGTATGCAAGGGGTCTTGAAAAATCTGAAATTAGTTCACTCAAACAAATTTATTTTGATTTTCTGGTAGTAATTTCATGTTTCGTTTATAAGTTGTTCAGAGTTTATAAGTTTTCTAGGACTCAACTCCGATCTTCTTTTGAAAATAATCATTAAAGCATTATTCAACTTGACTCAGCATGCCAATATATTAATCGTGTAAGCATGCTATCAATTACCACTTGTCAGAAATCAACCACCCAATATTAATTGCAAACAAAATGATATTTGTCAAGAACGATGTGATATGGAAAGACTAATATCCTAAATATCCTAAACGATGACAATGGACTTTTCTGTGAAAAAATGGTAATCGGAGTTACCTTTAGGTGCTATTTGACAAGTCGCAACAAAAAAAAGGAAGGGGAGAAAAGGGGACAGAGAATTAAACACGTAGCTTTCTGAGCATAAAAATCTTAACAACGACGGCAGCTTTCTTTCATCCTTTACACTTTACGAACACATACATATACATAGACACACATACACACACATACACACACAGACACACATACACACACATACACACACAGACACAGATACACACACACACACACACACACACAGACACACACACACACACACACACAC
>NW_018108329.1:73812-76865 GCF_000183805.2 Loa loa | reverse complement strand
TATATATATATATATATATATATATATATATATCATGTCTTGAGCAGTTAAAGAGTTTCAAGACGGCTTTTGATTAAACTGTATGTTATCAGTAAACTGCAGATTATTGTGCATGCAGTTTATGCTTTCACGGTTATTAAAGGGACGTAAAACTGGGAACAGCAAAGTATGAAAATAAGTAGCGCGTAGTAGATGGTAACTTTGAAAGACATGAATAGGTATACAATGTAGTTGCAGTGGCTCTAAAAATCATATGAATTATTTTGCAAAAATATACGTTCTTCAGATTCGTTCACGCTGCACTTTTTAAAATTTATTTCAACGAAAAGAAAAATATCTTTACTGCTTTTAGTAGGCATCATAAGGTTTTTTAACTATAAATTACAGAAATTTTAAATTTGATTCTCTTGCTTGCAGCATCAGACAAGATCACATAGACTAGCAATACATAATGAGAACGGACGATGTTCCGTAGCAGGTATGTAAAGTTGTTTAACAGTCTTCATAGCTTTTCACATCTAAGTATGTTACAATGGTTTTATAGTTAAAAAATTAAGATTAATCATTTCAACATGATAATAGATAGAATACGTAGCTGTTCAGTGATGGTTATCAAATTTTTACGATCATGTGATACTAAAATTGCAAATAATCTTCAGCAACGAATTATTTAAGGAGCTAGTCGAGAAGTTGCAGATGGAAACTGAGACCATCGCAGAATTTATCCGGTCGTCAGCTGCTCGGTGTCCTACGACTGACAAATTTTCGCCACTAATGCATATAAAATTTATCGTGGTGTCTTACTCGCCAATTTAAAATCTCTAGGCTACGAAGAGGTAAATTCGTGGTGATTTTCTTTTTTGCGAAAGTACAACGGCAAACGCCTATTAAGAAAAGGAAGTGAATTTCAACTCACTGAAATGAACTGGAATTGGGATTGCATCAAGACTGAAAGGACCCATAAATAAGGCAATAAAATCTTTTAAATCACATATTGTTTATGTTTGTACATGTGTGTATGCATGTGTGTGTATGTGTGTTCGCGAACAATGTTATTGCAATTTCTTATGTTAGCATTTAACGAAGTTTCGGTTCGCAAAACGAACATTACTTATAAAAATATGAAATAAACAGCATTTTTGGTGTGCGATGAGATATATCTTACCTTTGATAGTTATAGCATTAAGAAAAAGAACTACCATTGTAAAATACATCAGACAAAGTTAACGGCCTCTCACAAATGTACTCACGGTGCAATGACTAAATGCTTTAGAGAGCTAGGAAGGAAGTACGTGTATGATATGTATGATAGGAAGTACATGTATATCAGAAAGCACATGAGAGGTATTCGTTTTAGCGATATTAGCAAACATACTTTTGTACCATGTTCAATTCCAGGTAGAAATAAGCACTTTAATCATACATTTATGTAATTGCAATGTATCTCTTCGACATAGAAACCTGTAGCAATGCTTACGTAACATACCAAACGGGAAATAAGGAAGCACCACCTATTAAGCAGAATATATACACTTATTGCATAGTAGCAATAAAACTCTAGCAGATATGCACGTCACAGTTTCTATGGGTATTTGTGGAATACGTTGAAAGCTTTGAAAGAGGCTTTCAAATTTGAAATTAAGAAATTACAGTTCCTTTGCTCATTCAGAAAATGTCGAATTTATTGTTCATTAAGGTAATCATGTATGATTATCTTAACCATGTATGATTGGAAAATATAAAGAATCACATGCTCTTTTATCCGAATCATTTTCTCTCCGTTGGTAGTTCACTCAGAAAACGACTTCAAGAAAATGACCCCAGAAAATGACTTCAATAAATAACAACCAATCCCTACATAAGTTGATCTATGGTGAATTTAAAAACTTGGTTTTCGGGTTTGAATGAAAGGGGAAATCAACATATCAAGAAATATTATCTGAAATAAAGCAAATATTGAAAGGAAAGTATAGAAATGTTGAAACGAAGGATACTTAATTATAACTATACTCCTTTTAGCTGTCCAATTTGAGGAGAGGAGGGAAAGAACAAATCTGTTAGAATAAATCTGTTAATTTGTTAAAAAATTTTCAAGAGATGGAAGAAAATCCAGCAAAACAGGCTGACTGACCGAAAAGCCTTCAGGTACGAAGTTTTGTAATACATAAAACTTGAAAAGGAAGCAGAAAGCTGAAAATGGATGTATCCTTCCTCCCATCCCTTCTGTAATGTTGAAAAGCTTTTTTGCGCTTATATGATTTGTTATTAGTTTTACCTAAGCATTTATGTCTTGGTCAATTAATGCTTGACATTTCCTGGTTTCTCTCTTTTCTCGTTTCATTGCTACCGTGTTTTTTCGAAGTTTCGCTATCCTGGTCACATAGTTTAGATGGATTCTGAAATTCAAGGAAGAATCTCGAATATTTTGGTGTTGAAAAGAATTAAGAGATCAAATCAGTCTGGATCGCTTCCCTAGTTTAAAAGACACTAGAAATCGCACAGCATTCAATGTGTCTGCCCAGACTTACAGATTCCATTTTTCTCATGGTAGCAACTCTATAAAGTGTCTCATCGTCGTTAAGATAGCAAGAACTTTATACCCCAGAGAATTGAAATTCGATGTGTGTGGCACATGTTGATAGCTCTGTCCAGAATTGTAGTTTAGACAGAACTACCAGCAGTGTTGGTTATTATTTAATAATGAAATATCCCTTCTTCGCTTTTCTCCCAATATCTCTAAAATTAAGAATCGATTTTATCGATCTAAACGATAATCGAACAGCTCCTTTAAAGCATTTATTTCCTATACGACAAAGATATCTTTTATTCATTAATTCTATTCAACCTTCACTTATTATTACTTAAATATGGTACACCCGATGGTTTAGTGTAGCATGTTTCTTGACAGTAACAAAGCTGGACAATGACGTAAGAACATCATGGTTCACTTGAAAGAGGCTTGCCAATGTTTATTTTGAGAAGAACTGGCTAACAACTTCAACTTGAAATACAACAGAGAAGACAGTTTGTATTCCTTGACAATGTAGCGAATA
>NW_018108329.1:51875-73077 GCF_000183805.2 Loa loa | reverse complement strand
GTAAAAATTCGCGACAGACAACAACCCTTTCACAAGTCCTCTTAAGCAGTCATTTCCGCCAGATCCGTAATTCTATGAACGAATCGGTCAAAGACTGGCTGAAATCGATTTTATCACGAATCCGAGTCTGATTCTATACGCCGTACAAAAACTGTTACCTACAAATTGCCTTTGCATTTGTTTCCCTGCTATAAGCAAAGAAAAGAAGAGCCGATGTATGCCAACAATAAGTAACTATTTTCCCGCAAGTCCATTTCTCATGATACCGCTCTGGAATGAGGAGAAGTTCAAAAGGCACCCCAATTCAACGGGCCGCGGTGCTGTTCAGTTGGATACGCTAGCTGATAGGGGCGGCGGCAATAATGAGTTGTTGGTTGTGCTTGTGAAGTGTTTTACCTTACTTTGTTGCCTTATTTCAGGACAATCTTATTTGAGGACGTCAGTTTTTAAATGTTGCTGTGGTGCTAGCAAGGGAATACTTAATTTTATGAGATGGAAGCGAACTAAGCCGCAGAACAATGAGCCACAATTGGATTCAACAGTCGGCAATACCTGGAAGGTTTGATCACTTTCTCACTTTCTCTTCTTCACAATACCATAACTATGTAACTGATTTTCATACTTCACCAGCAATTGTCAAATTTATTTATTACAGTGTTAGACCTGTTTACGGTGCTCAGTACCCACCGTTAACGGAATACGATGATTTTGCAAATAATGCGGGCCGAATTGGCAGTAGTGATAGTCAGCACTCAAATTCTGGAGCAAAGTTCCAAAATTATGTGGACAGGTTGTTTTTTAAAGGTTTCTGATCGACTGTTTAATGAATTTAATTAATGAATTCCTATAAGAAGTCCCACTCGAAGGCGTAAGTGCATTGCTAGATTAGCAGTGACTTTGCATTGTTAACATATAATGAAGTATGTAGATATTTTAAATAGTTTAGAAGGATACTTTGTATATTGGTCAGTCATGGCTGTATGATTTGAACCACCTAGCCAACAATCTTGTTTTCGCAGCGATATCGTGTACTACTTTTTTAAATGCACACTTGCGCTCGAGATTTTGTTGCATCATCCTCTGTGGATGCTTTAAATTAAATTAACGAACTGTCCTGGTGGTAAACTGGGCAACCGATCAGTTTTAGTTTGTAGAAAAAATATAATATAAAAGCTTTTAATATAAGGGAGGTCAGGGTCATTCGTGAAACGAAGCTTAAAGTAAGAAAGTCTTCTCCATCAGTTCTTGTTATGAACTTCTATTACAGTGTTATTCAGCTTAATTTATTGCAACATGATTCCTTGATTTTAGTTTAACATTGGTTTTAGTATCATATTACTTTCTGTAACTAGAGACCAATCCTTTAGTAAACATGTAAAAAAGTAAGTGTCTTTCCTAGATTTCAGCGAATAAATACCAACTGAGTGAGATGACCAACTTTTTTAGCGTATCAGATGCTTGGGATGTGTCCGTAACACTGGATGAACGAGCTGCTTGCACGAGTGCTGCAAAAGTCCTCGAACGACATGCTAGCCTGGCAGCACGTGACTTGATAATGCCACCGGTTAATCCAGTTCCTTCAAGAAACAGCAAAATACAGGCTATGCAGCGTTTAGCTATCCAGAAGGGTGAATGAATTGTTTTAATTTTTTTAAATGAGGTTTCCTTTATTCTACCTTATTCGTTATATCGGGAAGCTCATAATACATGTCCTTCAAATTCTAGAACCAATACCGGGGACAGCAGTGCCAACAGGAAGTAGTGGAGTGCATCTGTCTATAAATTTATATCCGAGACTACCAGAAGTGAGTACTTTTGCGTTTTAAAATTCGGGCTGTTTTTAAGAAGTCGAACATGAGATTCCTTGAGAACTGTGACAGAAAATTCATGCAAAAGAAACTAGATAAGGGGAATAGACTTTATTTAGTTATCAATAATCGCTGCCTGAGGCACAGAAACGTACTTAATGGTATCAAAGTAGACTTGAGCTTAGACTGGACTAAGATAAGAACAACTAGAATCAAACTTTGCATTTTATTTCTTAGAAACTGCAGATATCAGTTGAATACGGAAAAGTACTATCAAGTTCAGCACTAGTTGATCCGATGATGGCACACGATTCATCGACAGCTCAAGAAGGGCATACTTTAGGTTACCATTCTTGTAATTTTTGTGCATAATTCTGGAATTAAAATGGCATGTTTTTCCACCTATAGTTATTGTTTCAGCAGTTCAGATTCTGTTGTAACGGTAGGTACGTCTGAAATATAACAAAACAGTTGTTTCTTTCCAAAATTTATGGCTTTCTTACAGCTCTTCAGCGTGACCATGCTCGCTTTGATCGGTTACGCGCCCAGCTCGGTGTTCATACAGGTCCGTCATCAAGTCCGAAAAATGTTACACAATCTTTGAAGACTGTAGATATTGATTTGGAGCAATTGCGTAAGGACTGTTGGATGGGTATACCTCATAAATTACGACCAACGATTTGGAGAATATTACTGGTAAATTGGCACTCACTATTGTACTTCAGTTTCCTATTTTTCTTTTTATCGAATTGTTTATTTTTATGTCTTCGTAGTTTCATTCAAGACTTTTGATGTTACTGTTATGTATATTACGAAGAGCAGAGGAAGAGCAGAGCTGTCAGTATATTTTAGTATTGAGTTTTTTTTGTTCTGCTTAATGCTTTTTCTGTAAATTAGGGTTATCTTCCAACAAATTTTGAGCGTCGTGAAGTAACACTTGCGAGGAAAAGGGAAGAGTATTGGCGTTATGTGGAGCAATATTTCCATACTCGATACGATGAACAGCATCAGGATACCTTTAGACAGGTTTGTGGATTAAACTGGTACTTTGTTTTCTGCATTTCCATTAAAAATATTAGTAAAAATAGAATGTAAAATGAATTCATTTACAGATACACATTGATATCCCACGTATGTGTCCCTTGATACCGCTGTTCCAGCAAAAAGTAGTGCAGGAGGTATGCTATGGTTATTCTCAATCTTGAATACGTTTTCCCTAACTTTTCCGCGAACTTATCATCTTTATTTTTGCAGATTTTTTGAACATATTTTATATATCTGGGCAATTCGTCACCCAGCAAGTGGTTATGTGCAGGGTATCAACGATCTTGTCACACCCTTCTTTGTTGTGTTCCTCTCAGAATTCATATCTGATGGTTAATTTATTCTTTAATTTACTAACTGAAAAGTTTCAGTGTTACTCAAATGGAATTTCCTATGAACTAAATAGTTAAAGGTAAATACTTCGAATGAAGAATAATTTTAGATACAGAAGTTGGCACATATGATGTAAGTCAATTACCACGAGAGCAAATTGAAATCGTTGAAGCAGATAGTTTTTGGTGCGTCACAGCGTTGTTGGATACAATTCAGGATAACTATACATTTGCACAGCCAGGTATTCAGCGTAAAGTATCGCAGTTACGACATCTGATGAGTCGTGTTGACAGTAAGTTTACTTAGGCCGTGTTCATTTTCTGAAACTGTGGTGAAGTTAATCTGTTTGAAATCCTAGTCATTCAGATTTGAAGGACGATATTTTCGAGTGAAATATGATATTCCTTTACTTTTAGAGCAGCTTCATCGTCATCTGGAAGCGCATGGTGTTGAGTACTTACAGTTTGCGTTCCGTTGGATGAATAATGTTCTTATGAGAGAAATCCCTTTGCGAGCCACAATTCGCCTCTGGGATACTTTCTTGGTGGGTTGACTGTTGTGATTGACTCTCTGGTTAATTTTATTAATTATGGCAATATGTTACTACACAATCTTGACTAGGATTCCTGGAAAAGACTCACTAGTAAGTGGAAGGTGTGATTTTCAGTGGTAAAATCCTTTTTTTTGGTCTGGCTTGCCGGAGTTGGAGTCTGGAAATTTTTACTTACGATGTTCAGATTGTTTTAGAGTGAAAGAGACGGTTTTTCGCAGTTTCATGGGTATGTATGTGCAGCTTTTCTTCGAATGTGGTCCAAGCAGCTGCAAGCGGAGAAGGATTTTCAGGTCCCTAAAAAGTTTTGTGCATCTTGAAATCAATAAATTCACGAATGAATTCAATTCCTAATTGCAGGGAATAATGTTGCTCTTACAAAATCTTCCGACACATAGCTGGGGAGATCAACAGATATGTGAATTAACAGCGGATGCCTTTTCCTTGATGGCTCTTTTCGATGGCGCTAAGAATCATTTGGCACAAGATATGAATACGTAGTAGGATTTAGAAAACTTTTGCAATATTGGGATTATTTTTTGCTTTTTGATTTCTTTGTACCATTGAGTGATCCGCACTGTGTTTAACTCACCGCCAAACAAAACACCAAGCTGCGCTGGTGCGTGCACGACTGTTCATAATTCAGTTGGCTTAGGTGGAGAGGTGCGAAGGTATATTGCCTCTTACTCCGATCTTACTGTTTCCAAATTTCACTAAGTCGAGCAGCTGCAACCAGTCTTAGAAGCCACCCTAAATTAGTTTCACTTCCGGTATGCTGTAGATGCAACGCTATTGTGGGGAATGCTGTTGGGAATCTCCCTAAGTCTTTTACATCTCCCAGAGTTTCTGGTGCTCAATTCCTTCTTGAACGCGTTCTCATGAAAGTCATATCTGTGATTAGTCCCTTCAATCTGATCAAGTTCAAAAAAGTGCCTAACTCGATGGCAGTTGTCAGGATTCTCCTCTGCTTCTGATTTCGTACTAAATAAATAATTACTTCACTACTGTTTTTAGCGTGCCTTTACGTAAAATATAATATTCAAAATTTTTACCAGATTTAATCGATCAAAAGACAAGTACATGACCGCACAAGGTTAAAAAACTGTTGTGTGAAACTGCCGACATATGCCGGCGTGGGTTCGATGCATTTTCAATAGATGACGATTGGAAGCATAAGTATAATGCACCTGTGTCTACTGTCCGAAAAGGCAAGTTAAGTCGGGAGGAGAGGTGTGCTTTGGAATTGCGAGCTGACTCGAAGATTCCTCATACTTACAACCAACCACTAATAAAGAGAATCCATTAAATGAGAGCAAAATGTGGGTACAGTGGGGTTGAAATTAACAATCCAGAGTGAATTATATGAGAGTCTTCCATTTGCATTTGTGATATAGCGCTAGCAAATGAATATGTAATATAAAAACCGAAGACTAGAGGTAGTCTCGTCCGGAAAGCTATCATAGTGGATTGAAGAACAGACATGCAGCCAAACAAAACATAATGCATGGATATAACCAAAGCCGATACTTGTTTTCAAAAGAGCTATTTCAAAACTCAAGTGTAACGTTTAGCTTATAAACAAAGCCTCAGATGTGCATAACGATCAAAAACAATGGTTAACATTACACAAGTATTTAATAACACAGACAAAGAAAACCCTTCAATTACCACAAATGACGAACTATTTGTTATTCCCGCTCAGCCCTTCGCTGCCTTCGGAGTACTGGATTCAGAACTATTGAACTTGAACCTGGATGCATATCAGCATTTGCTGCATCTTCGTCAGGATTGTAGCTTACATCCACTTCTGTATCGCTGTCCGAATCCACTGCCAGGGCTTGCACTTAAAAAACACTCGACCTCATTACAGACATTTCGAGCTTTACAAAGCTAGATTCAAAAAATAAATTCATCCGAGATTTTCTCTGACAAAATCAGATTATAGACGAAGCACCAAAACTTCCTTTAATTCATATATAGAAATTCAGCTGACTGGAAATCGAATCTCCACAGTCACTTCAATCTTTTCAAATTATACAGTGGAAACATACATAAGCGAATATCACGCCGGTTCGTGCCTGGATCAAACACAATGTTTAGAGCCTCACGATCACCAATCCTCAGTAGAACGCCATTGCTTCGTTCTGAACTTTCGCCATTTTCCGAAGCGTGATCATCATCATCCACCCACTAAAAATAAATTTAAAGGTTTCGCGATTCCTACTGAACTTTCGCTCCAAATTCATGCGAAAAATAAATTGGTTAATTTTTAGACTGCTGGCAGTCCCTTTATTAGTTGGAACTTCACCTTTGAGCCACACGAATACCATCAAGGCATCTTGAAATTGAGAAACATTTAGCATATAGCATACTAATTGTCGTATAGGATGTAAAACCATATTATCACTGCAGTTGCCAATTAATTATCTAAACTTCATGCAAAGGAAAAACCTGTTCATCCTCATCATTCAAGCTACCATTAAGACTATGTGTCGATTCATATAAGGATTCGTCACTTTCTTCAGAATTCTCTTCTGATGAAGAATCCGTAGCAGTTGTATCTCCAAGCGATGTATCCATTTCACTCGATGAGCCCATATCATCATCTTCATTATCGTCACCTGTTTCTTCCTTCAAGCAACTCTTTCCAACATCACTAAGCTTTTAACAAAGATTTGGATATTTGTTAGCTGACCACCCACTAAGTCCTATACAAACTTCATAGCAGATGCTAATTTCAATTGAACGTGTTCATGGGAACTACGATGATTGAAAAGTACAGACTTATAAACGAATTCATATTATTTTTCTTTCAAAGTATAAAAGATATATACTTGTTCATCATCACACTCGTCCGCTTCACGACGTTTCCCAACCTCGTAGAGACGGCAGACATTTTCTCGCAGCTCTAACAAATCATCTGCATTCCCATGAGCTTCAATCAAAGCCATATACTGATCATTATGATCAGCACAAAAATCGAATAAAGCTCGTTTTGCATCCACTGTTGTAATTACCTGTAAAAAAAATATCCAATAATGTTCCGAAAGATGAAACCACTTGATATAAATATAAAACAAATAATGAGGAAAAGACAGAGAAATCTGCTCTATATCACTTCTCTTCAATATACGAGTAAGAGATATTGGAAATATAGTCAGCATACGTCATACGGTCACTATTATTTGTATTTCTAAATTATACCTTGTAAGTTGTGGAATCGAAAGTCCGGAACGAACAAGCAAATGTTTGACGAAAGCGCTCATCTATTTCTTCTACATCCAAATACGCTGCTGGAAAAATTCATAATTATTCTAAAAGTTGCAATGACATCTGCCAGATTAGGCCAGATAACATTAATACATAAAAATTCACTCGTGATCATCTTTATTAAGGCCAAAATTACTTGAATTTTTAGTAGGGGAAAAGAACATACATCCGTAAATAGCATCTGTGCCACCGCTAAATACAATTTTACATTGATCGAGTGCACTGATACTATGCAGCAGTTTGAAATTACGTACATCCCACTGGAAACTTCATCATTAAATTAGTGCCATTTTAATTTATGTGAACTAAAAAAGTTTCTCATCTTGGATTTCATTCCACCAATATGTATAGCTTTTCGAATTTAAAATAACACAATCAAAATAAGAACAAAACCATTGTACATCGAAGAGTTTGAAAAAGTCTGCTGGCAAAACACTGCCGCATAATACCTGACAAAGGAGAATCAATGTTGTAATGTTATAGTTTAAGTGGTTCGAAAATTAAGACAAGATTGCAAGTCCAAGAAAACCGTCCGTTTTATCAAATTTAAATATAAGGAATTGATGCAAACAGGATAAATAATAACAAGCCGAAACTTCATATTATTAAATAAGTATTAACAGTTCTAAAACAAAAAAGAAAAAAGTGAACAGCAAACGAACCACTTCAGAATTTATGATAACTTCATTTCCACGTGGATGGAACATACCACAATTCACAGCATTCATTTTGTCGAATTTGTGTACAACTTTCATCCCCAATCTCGGATCCCATAATATACCATCATTCAGTATTAATTCATCTCTCGGGTCAAATGCTGCCCTGAATTTAATAATAAACTATTTTACAATACTGAAATATACCGTATAATTGCACAGAAAAACCTTTTAATGTCGTACTGGTGATCTATACTGAGGACGAATTTCATACAGACTTCAGTCTCAAAAATTCAATTTAAATGCCACATCGTGCCATGGAAATGACAGTAGTGGAAGAGTTGAAGCCAAGAAAATACGATCTATCAAATACATAATATGCATTAAACGTTGGCTGACCTACTTAAATGTATGTGAAAATTACTATGTTCAGTCAATATTCACGCAGTTGCAAAGTAGCTAGGAACCATTTTAGGTCAGAATGGTATAAGAAGGCTCTAGTCAAAATATTCGTGAATAAATATGCAATATTATTTTCGAATAAATAATGAACCAACTTGTTACGAGTATAATTATTTGCCAAAGTATCATCAAAAAGACGAACCACGGCTCGGCCAGTTTCCGTATCATAAATCTGGAGTTTTAGTTATATAATATGGAAGGATTACAATTAATCCAACATTTATTATAATCCTTGTACTATGAAAAAACTAGTCTTTGCAAGGTAAGAGTTTCAAACTAAAAAAATACCGTTGCTTTACTCCCCTGCGTCCCGATGATACGATCTTGAGCTGTTTTATTGAATTCAACAAAGTATTCGTCCGGAAAATTGATCATATGTTCTTGGGTTTCACCAATACGCCAGAGGGAAGAAAGTGGTTTCACAAAAGCTGATGAAGTAAGCAAAAGTGAACCATCCTCAAAGATTTCGGCAATAACGGTCGAAAATTAGAAACAGAAATTGCTTATTTTAAATATTCAAGTATAAGCAAACTGAAAAGAAATAAAGTGATTTACTTTTGACTGTTCAATACCAGTAATTGCGCTGTGATGGCACTCGGTATTTGACTCCTCGGCACCAGTATGTATATTAAACCAATTCAAAGCGCCAGCATAAGAACCTAATAGTATGTGTTCATCATCAATCTGAAAAATAATGATAGAAAATCTGTCGACAGCCACAAAAAAATATATAATTCTTTACTTTGCGATGAAAAATAAGGTAATGAAATCTATTTTCTTTTAAATTTCATGTAATTCTGAAAAATTACCGAAAAACTACAGCAAGTAAATGTCTCTTCGCTTTCCGTAAATGACCGTACTGGACGAAAGCGACTGAAAGCAAAATGAATATCCTCTCTGAACCTTTCCCGATTCCAAGCAGCCGAAATCAACTAAAATGAAGAATTGTTAACAGGATCTGTTTTGCAAATTAATCGATTAAAAATTCACTACACAGACAGAACTGATGAAACCCAACAAACGTGGTTTTGAAACAATAAAATCTGCAACATTTAGCATATTTCTATACGAGTTAAATGTTACGGAATGTATTAAAAACGTTTTTAGAATTTAAACTAAATTTTCTTCGCACAATTCGTTTCATTTTATGCTTATTTCAATGAAACAATTTACCGGACGGCTTAAAAATCGATTGGCAATATTTTTTGGCGCAAAGCGTTTACGTTGTGGTTCCGGGCAGTGATGCGGACTGCAATAAAGATAGATGTGTTTTCATGGAATTTTTTTGACTAAAAATAATAAGTCATTGCTTGCCAAAAATTGTAGCTTATTGAACTATTCCGGAAAACTACATATGTCAGATCCAATGCAACATACTAGTAAAGCGAGAAGGGTGGACATATAGATACTGGATTACAACAAGTCGAATGCTGCTTTCTGAAAAATAATTTCAACATTAAAATTTATTTCACAATTCTATTCTTCCAGGATTTAGAGACTACACTAATTCAAATAATACCTGAAAAAATCTGTAACGATTTCGTCAAGATCTTTCGGAGGTACTGGCATCGCCAATGGCAACTGAGAATTTGTGACACTTTCACTGCTGCCGGTAACCTCCAGTTTTCTAAGGTCTGTTGAATGGCAACTTAGAAAAGAAGTTCCTGGCGGACTCCCATCACAATGACGACCTAAGGAAACAGACATATGGCAGAAAAAGACAAGCAGTAGAAGCTGTAAGGCAAAAGAAATGTCAACTTCTGAAATTATGAAAAATTTGTTATTTCTAAAGTTCCCACTGGTAAAATACGCGGTATCTAGCATCATTCATAATTTCTATACGGTAGCTTTAAGCATGATAACTACGCATTACTTACTAAAACAAACCCCTCCTTCTGCTCACTAAAAAAAAAAAACTCACGTCCAGCAATGCTCAACACCTTTGTTGATTTTGATATGGGCGTCGAGAGCAAGGTAGCTGCCTGGTCTCGCTGTTCATTAACTAATGTATATTCTGCCCTTTAACAAGATATCTGTATTCATTGAACATCAATCCACAATCTAATTTCATAGTCAATCATTTAATAAACACTTTTCATTATTCGAATGCTTGCTAGTAAGACGTTATTCATGCAAAACCGACAAAGAATACAAGGCTACTTTGCTGGAAAAATATAAAAATGACCAGTTTTACGCACCTAATCAATCTTAATCAATTAGTTATATAAAGTTTCTGACGAAGTACTAACTCGCAACACAGAACGCCTGTATCCTTGCCTACAACTTAAATTTTGTAAGTAACATACAGTTTTAGGAAAAGGTTTTTTATCAACTGTAAGCAACTACGTCACAAGATATTCTTTTAGTGCTAGACATTTTGACTTGAAATCTTACGTAATAACAGGTGCTGTTAACCGTTCACTTCTTCGACGTCGATTGCTGCCACCGAAAGTGCTCAATATTAAAGTTTTTCCTGATATAATATCGTTGTCGATATCAGAAAACGTATTCTCAAAACGTTTTGGCTGAAAAATTCCCTTACAATAGATCACTCGAAGAATCATTAAAGTTCAATGTCCAAAGGAAAATTACCAATGCACCGACAGAAGGTAGACGAGTGGAGACACGACTTGCAGGTATATCAGGTAAACTGGCTTCTTCTTTTAAATTATCCGCTGTTTTAAATAGACCCTTCTTAATCAGATGTTGATGTATCAATTGCAATAGTTCTTTATCACTATAAACAACTTTGGTATGAGCAACGATATGCCATTTCCATAGCTTTTCCTGTAATATTCACAAAACATGTCTATAGCAATAACAGTACTACCCACATGCGGATAATAAGTTGTATTTTGTTTATCCGTAGTGTTCAAAAAAAGGAGATCAATAGAACACATACTTTCGTTAGATCCTTCGGAAAATCATGAATTCGCTTTTTGGTGACTTTTTCAATCAGCAAATGAGCTTGCTCACAGAACCTGGCGTGTTCAGCACGTCGCTCCTGTAGAACGGGCTCACGCATCAGAGCTAAAATTCGGACGAAAGGTACTAAAAGAAAAAACTTGAAATGATTCGTCATATTAAGAACTCTATCATAAAAAATCTGCTCGGACTGGAAAGAAAAAAAGTGCAGCTAAAATTGTACCACAAAGCTCGCTGTTTGCAATAAGCGGCATTACTTCAAGGATTTGACGAACACTTTCGGAACGTGCTAACCCATTGAGAGCTTGACATGCCATTCCGCGAAGGGCATCCGCTTCTGTGATTGGCGTTTCTGTATACAACAGTTTTTTCAAGATCTATAAAAACGAAAAATAGAACCATTGGGATTACGAAACTATGGAACTGAAACCATTATTCAAGAAGGCATAACCAGATGTCATCACGCAAAAGCCGTAGTTCTGAGCACACATTCTCTACATAATACTTCAAATGTACTAGCACAACTGAAACTCGCGCTGCTACAACAAATACGACAAATACTTCAGAACCATACATCTGCTGCGGTAAAACAACCTGTTACTCTGAGCTGAGTCAAAAACGGAAGTCAAAATATCACCTTCGTCACATCCGGCATTACATAAATGAGCTTCAAACTTGAGACACAACGCAAAATGAGTCTACCTTCCAATGTGAAAGGTCATATTAAGACTAAAAATCACCATAATTCCATTATTTTTTCGAATGGTACTCCACACTTTTTCTAGGAAGAACTCCATCTGTGCTTTTTTCTGTTTTCGTATTTTATAAGGTGTTCCGACGCTTCGGCAGCTTATTCGAGAATCAGAAACATGTACTAAAGTGTCACTAGTTGAAGGCGATATAGCTAGTCGTCCACTGTGCTGAAAAAGATGACTGTTCCCGTTTAAAAATTTTTCGTTCCTTGACAATTAATTGAATGGCAGATACACCAAAAAGTAAAAAATTAATTTGGAATACTTGAACATCAAAAAAACATTCATGGCATTTTGAGTACTTCCAGATATATCTTCTTAGAAGTTAGAAAAATTCCTCAAAAGAGACGAGTAAATTCTAATAAATTACCATGAACACTATGTTTCAAAAGAATTCAAACCTACCCGTTCTAGTGGAGCACATACACAATTTATTATCACCCTTAAAGCAGCAAACTGAACTTCAGAGTCTGCCATCATTTCACCTTCGCAGAATTCCAAAATTGCTCTGAAATTCGAAGCTCGTAAAGGTATTAACAAAAAAATCGAATTCACCACACATAAAATCTCGACAACTCATTCGCAGTTCCTTTCTAACATAATATTGAGCATGCTTGGTTAAAAAAAATATATGATCACCCGACAGATTCAACATTCTGCTCCCGTATCTTCAATGTACTCTCGCAAATATCCATCTGAATCCGAGGCACAGCGGAACACATCCACAAAACCTTGAATGAAAAATTCGTATCAGTTCAATTGTAAATTATTGTAGCAGAAATTTAATGTTTTGTGTGTGTCGTAAAACGAAGGTAGATTTTCTCCCTAAAATTCCTCATTTCGAATAGTCTTTGAAAAGATGCACGAATTAAAACTAACATCATATGAATCAAATGGGAGTAGAAAACCTACCAACCAAAAAGTGAACTGAACGAGAGCGATTTAGTGCAGAGAAAAGTTGAAGTAGATAGCGTAAAAAGAACCTACATCGAGAGACATTTTAAGAATTTCAATTTTTGAACCACCATTCCAAGAATTAGCTGTACCAACTAGGAAATACATAGTGCGAATAACTCCCAAACGCTTCAATTCATCAACAGGGCGCCAAGATGAATGCAAACCCAAAGTATGTAGCAGAATCCAAATGCAATTTTTCAAATTTTCGTCATCGAGATGCATCCCCTGCAACCAAACTTTTACAGAAGAAAAATGCAATCGAAAAAAACAAGGGATTTTTGAATCAGCACTTCCACTTGATAAGTGCAGGATTTGTTCCACAAAGAGAATATTTGATGAACCAAAGAAATATAAAGTATTTAACCTTATTAGCCGGTAAACCATGGACACAGGAAGGAATAACGATATCTCTAAGGTATTGTAACCGAGATACATGTGTTCGTTTCAGATGTTCCACTTTAACAAAGATATGAGCAGCCATATAACTGAAACATCACAAAAAATGCGTAAACAGCGGATACAGAGAACCAGGTAATCGATAATATGAATTACAGAAAGATACTACGCACTCATTTATGATCATTTTGACTAAATAGTACCATGGAAATCTTTGAAGACTATAATAATTGAGAAAATATACACCTTCTAAAAGCCATACAGGTATTTCGAATAGCTTGCATACTAGTATAGAGATGTTCATCAGAAAGAACATTATCTGAATCTTCTTGTAAGAGGGTTAAAGTTGAAATCTGGAATAAAAAAATTATAGGAAAATTAAGGTCCAGATCTATTCAATTGTCAAATAAATTATTATCGAATAAATTAATGCATGTATACTACTTGAATTTGGATACTTTTGCAAGCTCAGTGGAAGAACCGAATATGCATTGTTTTTACAAAGTAGATAAAAATATGAACAGGATGAATGCTTCTACAGCACATTCCAGAATATTTTGACAAGCTGCCACTACAAGTATCTGTAACCAAAAACTATTTCAGGTCATATGAAAATTGTTTTAAAAAACCTTACATAATTAAATAAGCGCCGAGGGCCATCATAATCATCGAATCGTTCAAGTACAGGTCGAAATTGGAATGCGTGAGTAAAAAACATTGACGAACCAGCGCGACCACTTTCATAACTATGCTCTAAAAGCCACAGCGCGTAGCTGGAAATAAAGCTAAGAAATCCCATGAGAAACAATTTTCACAGGCACTAAATTATCCTAAACGTATCAAATCTGAAGGAAGAAGCTTGAAACAATTATCTAATTCGTCTTCTTGAGGAAGCTTTAGTGTCTCCCAGTGAAATATATCAAGTTCTCTATTTCAAAACCTTTCATCTGGTACGCATCCAAGTTAGATTCTTGATACATCATCTTTTAAAGATTCTTGATACATCATCTTTTAAAGATGTTTGGAAGGTTTCTCCGTAACTCACGAAATATCCTCAAGGGATTCAGGGACCACATTATTACAAACATTAGGAACATCAAAGCGTCCTAATGATGGTTTCCCAACCGAATGAAGTAACAACAAAATAAGTAAACAACTCACTGAACGAGTTCATTAAGAGTTTGTTCCGGCAAAAGGCAAACACCTTCCATTGCATCTGCATTATAAGCCAAATAATATAGACATGTTCCAACAACAACTGATGCTAATGAATCGCGTTCTATACGAATTAAAAGATCTACGCCGCCAGCAGCCACAAAATCCAGCGCAAGTCTACGATGAACCAAAAGGCCGGCAAGATACTGAAAAACAAACTCAAGGAAATAGATGAAAATTAAGAGCTATGTTTGTCATGAAGCTGTTTTTTTAGAAAACAAAATTTTCAGCTAAAAGATTGGAAACCCAACGTTAATACTTGAAAGATTGACTACTGTTGCTATTGTACTATATATAAAGTGTTTACTACATTATTATCTATTAAAAACAATAATTTCCATCGTCTTAAAATATAAGGAACCTTCAAAACATCAAATATGAGACGGGTGTCGTGATTTCGAGCACCCTCCAGATAGCGTAGAACAAGATCCAATGAACGATTCTCGTAGGTTTCTTTCAAGAGCTGAAATGTTTAAATAAAGTGCTGTTGTCCATGACATTCTAACATGAATACTACACTGTCACTGAAACCAAGAAATGCCAGATTCTAGAGTGTCTACTACGTTACATTAAGAATAACAGTATAACACCAACAAATCTTTTAAACCCAGCAAAAAATCAATTGAAATACTGGACAAATCATCTCCAGATAAAAGTGAATAAAGTACATCCTGATATTCTCCGACGGGTGTAAGATACTGAATAATTAGACGCTGTTCCATAACAGTTGTTAAAGGAAAGATTCGGTATTCTCCGAGACGTCGCTTTTGCATTACAGCCCACTGACTGTTGCTTTTCCCTTCAATTAATGATCCCAACGACACTGTGCTTGAGCAACGAGCCTAGAAACAAAGAAATCAGAAATCATATTAACTTGGTGAGCCTTACGGCACCATATAAACGGTACATATATTGTAAAGAGTACTTGTACGTTTAAATACCAGAAATATACAGATCAGCCTAACACTACATCTAATCGAAACTAATTATTTATACTGATACTAAGAAGCAGTAAGTTATAAGAATCAGTAGTAAAAAGAGAAATCAAGTTCAAACATAGGGACAATTAAATTGAATGAAAATGAGAAATATGTAAAGGAAAATAATTTGTGAAAACTTTGTAAAAACTACTTACACGTTGTTCTTTATCTAGTTTGACTTTTTTCCTCGGTGGCACGGTCAACTCTAAGCTTTCGGATGCAGAAAATTCGTAAATCGGCTCACTAAAACTACGCAAATTGAGAAAGAAAGATTTAACCTACAAGTTTTTAAAAATATTATACAGGACTTCGAAAAACACAGAAATAAACCGTATTCTTAAGATGGATTTTCTTTCCTCACTGTATACAGATCCAGTGAAATGTGTTTTCTCGTTGTGTTTTCTCGTAACAAATGCAACGGATGGTCCTGATGCTTCCTCGCCAGAGTACTTCGCTGTTTCGCGTTCTTTCAAAATCTGCAATAAACCAAGCTTTTTAAAAATATTACAATTTTTTAAAATTATATTGCCTTTCCCTGTTAAGATTTCTCAGTGTGCACCCCCAACGAAAACACAACTACTGACATGAAAGAACTGCTCGGCATGCACTAACATATCTTAAAGACATTTTATAACGAACAATTTAATTTTTACTTCCCTTCACAATGATCAATTACTGTTCGACTGGGAATTAATTCCTAGTAACACTTCGTTCCATTCTTATTATTTAAGTTCCCCATATAAACCCTATATTTCGCTTAATATCTTCACTTCTCTTTACTCATTCCTTGGTCCATTTTCTATACAGTACTTTTAAAAACATGAACAACCAACATCAGCCAATGAAAGCCTTTCACCACTATGGAATGTTTCCCTCGACATACCAGCAAATGGACCACTATCTTCAACATTTTCCTCTTTATTTTCCTTATCTGGTTCTGATACCTCCGCAGCTTCTCGTTTCTCCTTTTCCATTCGTTCCTAGAAAAAGAAAACGAACAAATAAAACAAATAAGCTGAAAAAGAATAGTCTATGAATTTAGCAGATGAATCTGAATTATACCAAACATAATTTGTCACGATGTAGGACTGCTATCAATGAATAACATAACTTACAAACAAATCCTTTAAGCGCCGCAGTGCAATTGGAATGAGAGCAGAGTTTTCTATTTTAAGAGTACTTGCAACACTTGTTACATCTAAGGCGGCTGCAAGCAAACCAAAAGAATATGCCCTTAAATAACAGTTAGTTGCATCACTTTCTGCCCATCTGTAAAGTTGCGGTATCAAACCTTCTGGTTCCTGCAACATTTTCATTCACAAACAAATCCGGAAATCTCATAAAACTTTAGTTAAGAATGCTTTTTAGGATTCCTGCAAAATCCGAAGCATTCTTAACATTGTTTCTGTAAGGAGGTAGAAATGCTAATAAAAATAAGTTATGGATAAATGCCCAATTACTAAAACTTACGGATAAGACAGAAGAATCTAAACCGGGAACAAGATTGAGCAACAGCCTTGCGGAGGCAATATTCAATTCAATGTCATCGCGTGACATCAAGTAAGACACAAGAAGCTAGAAGAAGAATTTCTGCATAACTGGAAATAAGAGCATGAAAAAGGAACAACAAAACTGCAAAAGGAGCTAATAGTACTTGAGCAGAAAATCTTGCAACCGAATTCAGCAAAAGTGTTTCAATTTTCATAGGGTTCATCCTTATAATATAATTTTCTTCAACCTTGTTCATGAATTCTTCGTAGCGACTGATAACTTTCAGCAGGTGGCCCAGAATGCATGAAGGATATGTTTTAGCCGGATGACGATCATCTAGAGGGTCAGGATCTTGCTTCAAAAAATCATCAGTTGCTTCTTCTATTAGTTCCGAAAGTCTATAATGTTTTTCTGGTGGCTCAAAATGTGAAAATTAAAGGATAAAATTGATCAAGTTCAAGAAGGCAAAACGCTGCTGACCCGAATAACTTGAGTATTTTGAAGTTTCCTTCAAGAAATAAATACATGTCCTCTGGACCCTTGGAAAAAAAACGACGGGAACCTTATAAGAGATGGTTTGACACTGAACGAGGCGTTATCATTCTCAGCTTCCCAAACAGCGAGAATAGCTTGTAATTCCCCCGCGGCGCTCGACTGGCTTGGATGGGGCAGATGAGTCGCATGTGTCCCATGGTTCGACCGTGACGGAGCAAACATTGAAATATAAAATTAATCTGGAAATGATCTAAATATAAAATAGAACTACAAAATGTCGAATTGCATAATCAAACCGCAACATGTAAATTCCATTCCAGGAACTAATGCATTTGGAAGTCATTGCGTGATACCCACACAGAAGTGTAAAGACGTATAAGACATTTTACTTCACAACTCCCGACTTACTCGTCTTTGTTCACTGCAACTTAACCGAATAAAAAGAATCCCTGGAACGTCAACATTTTGCACAACGCCCGAAATCCTCCGTCACGAACCAAGTCTTAATCGGTCACCGTAAACACTAGGCCGCAATGAAAATATTGGTCGCGTCGCAACATATCAAAGTCCTGACTTTACGAGCATTAAAATCTGTCGATCATGCGGTATTCAGCTTCTACTCACTAATGTGACAATGGGCTGAATTTTATTTGCACTTTCGTAATATTTATTCATTTTTATCCCTCTAATTCTCATGAGATATATTTAAAACAATTTTTTCGGCAGTTTTCAGCGCTCGATGCATTGGTCAAAAAGATCGCACAATAAGCCATATAAGAATTCGGGTTAGCTTTTCATGACTGATTTGTTTATTTGGCCAGGTCATAAGAAATAATGAGCACTAGTGGTAAACGACAAAGAAGCATTTACAGGCGAAAAGCGAAGCAGACTGGTAGCTCAGCCTGGTAGCTGTTCAGTGCCTAAAAGAATTATCAAGCATTTCGCTAACTTCAGACTCGTGATTAGAATGTCTGATTCTAGGTGACCAAAGAATTTCGATGAATTCATTTGCTATGGTAAACGAATACAGTAAGAATAAAACTACTCACATGTAAACAGTTAACTTCCCCCAGCATTTTGAGTATGTCTCATGTTAGTGTGTGGAAACCTTTCACATCAGATTTATTTAATGTTTTATTTGTCGAGTCCCTTCAGTTTATTTGATAACTTCATTATCTCATAGCGGAACAACATAGCTGATAAGAAAAACATATTATTGCGTACGAAGAATGAAGTGCTCATGTTGACCGCTTTTGAGATCACTTCCCAACTAATGGATTGGCACTTTCAAGTTAAAATGAACGGAAAATATTACGGCCAAGACAAGAATGAATACTTTCGACTATTTGACTTTTAGCTAACGCTCGGTCTTCCTCAGAAAATGACGTATCACGTGAAAAGCTGCACGAAATTCATGTGCATTAACAAGCCGGTTAAGAGCGTAGCAGAAGGCATTTATCTTCATCTGTTACAGCCAACTATTTGCTCGAAACGATCATTTTATGGAAATTATTGTGACAGAATAGCGCCGAAGGTGGGAGTCAAAATTATTAGCTCAGCAATAACAGTCATTGTTCGAGCTCTCCTTATGCCTTTATTTCGTCATTTATTCGTCTTATTTCAACGATGGGTAGGTTTTTGCATTCTTGTCTTGTCTCAGCACTTTATCTTATATTTATCCCTTACGCAGAATTTTCCTGTTGATAACAGTTATTGACACCTTTCCTGATAAATTTCAGCAAGGATGTCTAAACGAAGATCTGATGAATTTGAACCAAAAGCTGGATGCTCTAAAGATCGTGGCACAATGATCGGTCAAACTGGTAATGATGATTCTGGTGATGTAGAAGGAGCTGGTAGCAGTTGCAAGAAGATTAAGTATATGACACCAGTCGAAGAGTGGCCATCACAACTTTTTGGGGAGGTACGGGCTACCCTCACTTCAGACATTCATCCCTCCAACTCATGTTCAGTCAAGAAGCAATTTATCGCTAACCCCCAATTACTCCCACTGGCGTTTTACAGTGGGGCCGCGTTAAATCTCAATAGAAATACCAGTTCAATTTGCGGATTGCTGCTTTGTAGATAGGCTGTTAAGGAAGGTTTTGGAATTCGGAGATGTAGTAAAATCGGCGAGGTGTCCTTAGTATGTGATGAATTTTCTGGTAGAGATCCAGCAGTAGAGTTTTATTAAAAGTCGTAATTGATGTGCGCTGGTAATACTACGGAGTGAGTCATAAAATCGATCGGTAAAGAGGAAAAAAATGTTCAAGAAAACTGACTCTTACGTCTTTGCAGACGTGGCGATTCCCACTTCGCAACCTTGATTATGGCTGTGCCTACCAGCTGTTTTGTCATCTTCAGCCCAGTTTGCGCTTACGCGAACTGCAGTGTGTGCGGGTCGTATTTCTTGATGTTGGTGTCGCGGATGTGTTGTGAAAAGCCTGTCATGCATCTGCAGTGTGAAGCTCACTTACATGCATTATGGTCGCATGCTGAGCAATACGATTACCACCTATGCTTATTCACAAAGAAAACACCGAAATTTCATTCTGTTGGCAATTTTTTTACTGATATTGCATTTCTGAGTTGAAGTGATTAATGTACGCGGAAGTTACATGAATTAAATTTACTCGAAATAAGTGGTGAAAAGTGAAGACTGAATATGCATTTGAGGTTTACGTGGGGTAAATACATTTAGAACAGTATATATTTGACTTATAGTACGTATAGTACCTAGAACGCCTTCAAGACTATGCGAAATTCAATGCACACTATCCATTCATGTGGTAAAGTTTAAATATACGTAAGGTCTCGGTTTAACTACTAACTATATCTTTTAGATTTCATCGTCCAAATAATATTAACTCTCTGTTGAGCTACTTGCAATTTAAGGCATAAATGTCTTGTTATTTCGTCAGTATAATATGAATCCGTACTCTATTATATAAAGAGTTTTTCTACTGGCATTTTGGAAGTCTTTTCTGATTGGCTTCATTTGTGTTGAAGCTTACGGAAGCATCGGTATAACGTGAATATCGGTTTTTTATCAGGGATATTTTTTCATGTTAACACTGATCGTACAATTTGTTGGAAAGCGCCATGCGTTTTGCGGTGTAGCGTTTCTCCTGAATTTTCTGAACGGAGGACTTCCGATGATAGTGTTTCAGATTTCTGGTGTTTACTAATCTGGAAATTAACTTACTGTCACTCGTACTCTTACTGTCCAAAAAAAAGTAAACTAGGTACTGTATCAAAGGAAATAATTTTTAAATGTTGTATATTTAATATATTTATTAATGATTGGACAGAATTTAGTGATTGCTAACAAAGTAGAGATGGTTATATAACAGAGCTTTTGTCATTTTTGAGGCATGTCGTATTTAAATTTTGTAATTGTGATGCTAAACATATAACATTTGATGCATTCAAGCGCACTTCGTTGCTGGTCATCTGAAAATTTCTTGCACACTTCATTACTGTCATCACGCCTGTTAATTGTATTAAATTGCAGTTATAAATTGATTGGTGACGAGGAAAAAGAAAAAATTACATGTCACGTACTTGAGATTTTTTGCAGGTCAAAATGGCAAGTGATGTAACTGAGAAATGGGCCTGCTCACAGTGTACCTACGCAAATTTTCAAACAGCAAAAGCATGTACGATGTGTCGTACTCCACGACATTCAGTTTTTATTACCGAACCACCTTGTACTTCCAGTGCTGTTTGTGATGGCGAAGAAACTAGAAAACGGTGGCCTTGTCCGGACTGCACATACCTGAATGTTGTGAAATCTCGCCACTGTACGGTGTGCTTGTGTAGACGCCCTACTGATTTTGATACTGAGGATGAAAAGGCATTCGTCTGC
>NW_018108329.1:35388-51700 GCF_000183805.2 Loa loa | reverse complement strand
GTGTGCTTAATTGATCGGTCCTAATAATATATTATGTCGGTCCGGTCTGTGAGTTCTTTTTCTTTTTTTTTTTTCAACGGTAGAAGGGGTTCCTATTGAAATATTCTCATATTAATATTCATTATATCTAGCTTCAAATTTTTCTGTATGTCAGATGAATGCTCAATCGATCTCGAACAAGTTGAGAAGTTAGGAAAAGCACTGCATAAGTGGGATTGCTCGCAATGTACTTACAAAAATTGGCCTAACGTTAAGCACTGCACGATGTGTGGTACACCAAAAGATTATGTTTCTGTGGGGATTGGTAACGACATCATTGATCAGGATTTTCGTGGTTTGCTTTGTTAAAGTTATATTTATAGCAGTTTTGAAATATTATGGTGCTTCCCTAAAGATGCAGCTGTACTGAGTCAAATTAATTGCCGTCACGTTTTGTCTTTTACGTAATTTTTAGGTTCTGCATCAAGTAAAATTAGGAAAACTGAAAACAGAAATAATCTCCTGAACATAATTATGCTTCCACATATGAAATAGTTGGAATCCTTTTTTTAAGGAGAAGGCGATATTGCAGCATGCCGTCCTTCTAACAAGGAAGAAACTTATGACCTTTCAAAACATGCGGAAAAAACTGTGAAAGGTTTATAATTGAAAATTACTGTTTTTCCCTTTTTAGTATAGGTACCTTCTACACAATGTTTGTGGAAGTACGCTACAAATTATCGCAGGTCACAATCTTTAGCACAGATTTTATTTGAAGTTTCTGTGCATAATTTTCCGATGATATGATATTCGAGCTTTGCACACGATAATGCGTTCTATCAAGTTTACTGAAGAAGTAGAATTCATGTCATCTCTTGTTAAGAGCCATTATAATTTCCGTGAATGTCGGTATTTTAGATTTTGCTGAGGGAGGAAGTGAAGACCATCATGGAATTGGAAAAGCAGCTAATGTAAATTTAAATAAACGGATTACCCTTCTCGATATCTACCTTTCTCATCTAAATAAATCAGTAAGTTACCAAACTCACAGTTTTATGGTATATCTCTTTTTTGACTGACTGTTTTTATTTGCGTATTCTTTGAAAGAAACTATAGGTTGATACGGGTTGTGCATCATTTCTGGAAACATGTGCTGAAATTCTTCGAGAAAGCAGTGATGCTGAAGCCAAGCTCATTCATTACATTTATCATTATGGCGAAGGCAATCGAAGAATCAGTGGCTTTGAGGTTAATTTTTTATATTCTCCAACACAGTATAGTGCTTTCCGTGTTATTTCTGTTGCATATCTACTATTCGGGCAAAACTGAATAACGGATTCTTAATCTTACGTCTTGTGCTGTTTATCAGCAAAATCACCATCACCAGGATTCTTGGTTTATCGGAAACGTTCCTTCCCGGTATGATACGACTATAAACAGAACAAACCAATGCTTATGAAACAGTTCCTATCATAATGCGCTTCTACATCCATTGTTCGAGTCGCATGAGATTTCCATAGCCAGTATGTGACTGTGTTATTTTGCACTAACTGAAACTCTCAAAGTTTCTGAGGTGTATTACTTCTCGCGTGTTACTACCCGGTCTTTACCTTATGAAGTGTCCAAGTTGAGGTTCGTGAGAATTTTCTTTTTTCACTTGCGGAAACTTTTTGCTGCAAACAGAGTTCTGTACTTGGTTCTTACCATTTGTGCTACATTATTCTTTTCGGTTTACCGTAGTAATTGCAACTTCCGACTCTTTCAATTTGTCATAATCATAGCATTTTCAGGCTATGTTGTTGAACGATGTTGACGAAGAGAATGCATTAACAGTTGTCAATCGTTCAATTATTGATATCATTCGAAACAAGAACAGCAGAATTTTAGCAAGTGTTCCAAGATTTTTCATAGATTCCTTATCTTGCACAGTTGCAATCCCAGGATTAGGTATGTATCAATTTTGTTCGTGCCCGAAAAACCAAACATTTGCTTTTATAAGTAGATCATGTCACCTACATCGTTTGTGCTAAGAGTTTCATTTTTTTTTTTTTTGGTAATCATAGATTGGCTCATGTTGTGCAAGTTTTTTTTCCAGCTTATCTCTTTTATGGATTCTTTTGTTCCTGACAGTTGTTGCTCTCTGGGTTGCGGGTGTGAATGCTCCTCTTACTTTCAAAAAAAGTGAAGAACTGCACTATAGTTGTCACATTTTTAAAATTATCACATTATTATTATCATTTTTTTCTTTTTTCTTTTTTTTTTTTTTTTTTTTTTTTTTTTTTGGTAGCAAATGATGACTGTTCTGACGAAATTCACAAGAAAATACGCGAAAGTATGTACGAAGATTATGATATGACGCGTGTCGCCAACAATAATGCCTTGTTCACTCTACCAAATGGTGATTTTTAATCTTTTATGAATATGTAGCCACTATTTTTTGCTGATATATTGCTGTACAACCATGCTATTTTGTTGGAGGAGAAGGTTGACCCTTGAAATGTTATGGCTATTTTCGGGAAGGAACACCTTCATAACACTGAACTACTATGGTAGGGTTGCATTCGCAACAGTAGGTAGTTGTCTTTATTTTAGGTGGTCTGGTTAAATTCTTAGTAAGTTGGTTTATCTAAATATAAAGAAGTTTTACCAAAGATTTTTCAGCGATTTATGATTTGCGACCATGGGTAGTTTCCGGTGAAAATAATCTACGCGTCCTCATGGATCTCGACGATCGTCGTAAGATTTTAAATATTATGGTTGTTTACTGTAAACGAGTCTACTATAATGCACACGTGAGAATTTTTTTAGTTTTTACTACCAACTACTTCGAAGTTGGAAAATGAAAACCAAAAATTATCTAAGAAATTTTGGTATATTTTATCTCACAATATACATATTTTAGAAGTTCTTGATACGGTGTGTTGCATGGATGCACACTCTCTGGCAGGATTAACAGGCTGTCAGACTTATGCACCAGTATTATTGCGAAATCGTGGAGGGGGGCACAGTCTTGTGGATGCAGTTTCACAGGTTTATATATATACATATATATGTATATATATACTTATTTATTTATTCATTTATTTATTTATTTAATTACAATTTATAATTTTGTCCAGTCATGAAGTTGAGATATCTGTTGTGGCAAACTGATAATAGATTGATATAGAGAATTATTTTAACCTGAGATACTCACTGATATTACTTTGCAAGCTTCTTAAAAGTTTAGAGTTATTCCTTTCCAGGCATTGTGGGGTGTAATTGACAAAAGTAATACACTTCGTGATGCACTGTACCACACACTATATGCAATGGAAACTAAGTAAGTCTATTTAAATTGAATTTTCCTCGTGGTTTTTCTATCACATTTTTATTTTGTTGACTAATTCTAATTTTATCAAGAATTGCGCTTATTTTTTGAATTGAAATATGGGTATAAAACAGCTCTTCATTCTTCTTGCAAGTTTTTTTAGCTTTCGAGGTCGATGGGCAACTTCTTTGATGAAACTGGGACTAAATTTTGATATTTGGATGATGCAACGTCACTGGTCAAATATCGTTGAATGTAGTGACCCTGGATTCCCATTAGAACAGGTGTTTGCAATTTTCCTTTTTTTTTTTATGACAGAATTGAAAATATTTCTAGGTTTTGGTTACACTTGTTTAATTCAGCCGTCTATGTCATAATAATATTTCAGATTCACATACTCGTTTTGGCACAGGTATTAAATCGTCCAATCATTGTATTCCCTATTGAATCGTCAAAATTAAACCCATTCCCCGCTCGAGATGGACGTCCTGGTGGTTGGAAACATCCGGTTGAAGGGTTTTACCCACAACTACCTGGTCTGAACAATTACAGATTATGCCCACCTTTGTTACTTGGCTATACCAATGGAAATTTTTATGCACTTGTATTACCTCCACGTCCTGTTGTTGGTTAGTTTCGCTAGTTTATTGTTCCACTGTACTATCCCAAATGTTAAAAAAAATTTCAATCTATTCATTTTTTGGTCTTTTTTTCCATAATGAATAGAACTGCAACATAATGCTACCTTTTGGAAAGGTTCCAATAACTTTAGTACATATGAAATTGGGAAAACTAGCTTACTAGAGTGTTTCATGATTTAGGACGAGTAGATACAGGTCGTCCATCACGCATTTATCGCTACATACGCTGTCCACCGTATCCTCTTACGGAATATGTGCAGTTTGTGATGGATGCAAAAGAGGCAGAAGATTTCATTAAGGACAACATTGTTGTTGATGTGGATTGTAACGGGCAACAATGGATTTATCATTCGACGTTTGGCTCACCTCATGCAAAGAGTGATTTGGGCTTTCTGCTGTGGAGTAAGTCCTTATCTAACGTTTTGAAATAAAATTTTCAGGGTTTTATATACATACTCATTTTGATTTGACTCCATTTTCGTTAGCAATGAAACTAAAACTTAAAAAAAAAAAAAAAAACTGCGATTTCTTCAGAAGATTGGATCAAAGCGCATTTCCCAAAAATAATTCGCGATGACTGTGAGGTAATATTTTTTATGACCTTGATTATTGGATTTATTACACTGCTGTTTGGAACTTGGATTGTTTTTTTAGTTTCTAGACTTTCAAACTTTCTTGCGGTAGATGTTGAAAATTTCTGATGGCGGACCTCATTTTTGTCGTCATGACGTAAAACATTTCTCCTTACTACTTAAGACTAAATTATAACATTTTTAATGCTGCTCTTTCCTATTACTTCATTTAAGTCTAGAGTAATGGAATTTAGCGGCATATTTATAATACAGAATTGATGTTTTTAGGTACAGAATGCGGTTACAGCTTCTGAAGATAGTGCTTCAAAAGTGGGACGGATTGGTGGCAAATCAGCTTAAGAAAGTTACCGTGTAGAATATTAGAATAGTTATGGCTGTACTAGTTTATTGTAACGATTTTGCGTAAAAATATTTACTGATTGGTGGCAGCAGAAACAAGAACTTTTGTTGTCGTCCATCTCAACTGATTCAAAATGCTGACTGAATCCTAAAAAATCTTTTGAAACAATTAATTACAGCGTATTATTTGGATGGTAAATGGATTGAAATTGAATAAATGTAATGGATATACTCTTTGGTGGGAAGGACCAACTGCTGTTATCTTTATTTGATGTCGCTTGTAGTAGGCAGTTGAGTAATGTGCTGCCGGTTCGAAATTGTCATAGAAATTTGCTAATTACAATCATAGAAGTTGTGCTTTCAGTTTTCTTTTCAAATGCTTCCTGCACTCAGTAATTTAGTCATTTTGAATTCCCATTGTTTCATCCATCTTCCACTACTTTTTGAGTATATTTGTGCATTTGTAGCGGGAACTCTAAAACACTCGAACTTTCATATGCAAACTTGAAATTTTAGCGAAAGCAAAACACTCGTGACATTTGACTTTGTTAGTTCATAAAGTTTTTGTCCACGTATTGGGAACTGTTACCCTTTATTTTTCATGAATGTGTGATTATTTTTCATGGATGTATGACGTCTTTCGATAGAATGCTGTTAGTAATTTGACCCATATTAAAATCTTCTGTTGGAAATGAGAATCATTTCTTACAGGTGCATTATATATTGTAATTCTGTACAGTTAGATCTGTTATGGAAGGACAGGTACTGCCTTACTGGGGCGTCTTTTTTTCCAGTACTTTTCTCGGACTGCCAGTAGCGCTGAAGTCCCTCCAATTCCGATTTCGTCCGGAAAGTGGAACTTCATATCGCGCATTGCCTGACGATTTAATGTGCGATGCATAGCTTGCAGGGACGTTCAGCTGCGAATGGTTAATGGGAGAATCATTATGGGTTCGGTTCAGCAGAGTGACTTCTTGATTTTTAAATGCTTACTTTTCATATTCAAATACTATGGGATTAGGACTGAAGTTTTCGAACTGTCAGTAGTTCTTGTATGTTCTGGGCAAATTGGTGGGATGTCTTTTTTTTCAGCTGGAGAGTTTAGAAATTTGCATAAAGTTGAAAAACTCTAAAGAAGGAACGAGACGAAGTGGATTTGCGTAAGGCATTTCCCAAAAGATTTGGAGATGGGTGCAATCATACCACTTGAAACTCTATGTAGTTTCACTTCTGTAGCTTTATTAGGATGAGCAATAAAAGAAGATATATAGCAATACGACAAATTTATATAAATTGCGAACTTTTTATTGCATTGTTACCCGAACTTGTTTACTGCAACATGATCTCTCCACGGAGATATTATAAATGAAAGCCCTAAGGAGGGAAAGGTATCATCCCCTGCTGTTGTGTTTTAATTCCCCCTCCCATAGAAAAACCAATCGATCTGTTAGTCCACTCTTGAAATCTAGACATGAGACAAAATGAAGTTACACTGATAGGTAGTTTAAATCACCTTTTCATCTCATATCATTTCATTCAATAAAAACGCATTTTACTAAACCCACGATTGACATGAATGAAAATCGAGAAATTTAGCCAGTAGTTTCAGCTCTCAAAAAGTGAAGTTCAAAGGTTTTTATCACTAATGGTGAATCTCGCTTCATGAGATGACAAATGATGGTTTGTCTTTGTTTCCCACTTATTAAATGTAGTACACATGAAACCTGTATTTGATGCTTGGGATTTAAATGTGTGTAAGTAACAACCATCTGTCAAAGAGGATATTTGACTGTTTTTAGAGAAGTCATCAACTGTTCCATTTGTTGTCAGCGGAACTGACAATGCTGAGTACTGTGTGCTGTTTTTTTCTGCGCTAAAGAAAATGAGTTAAAGCTTACAAACAGTATTAAATGTTTTCAATGACTTTTTTAAATATTTTACCCTGAAGCTAGTTCACAGGTGTTAGTAGTCCTCTTTCGTTTCTATTAACTAGAAATACAGTGCTCTAAATATTGCTACTTATTAGCAAAATGCTTAGAAACAGAGATACTAATATTCCCTATTTTAGAAATCAAAGAATTATTTCAGGAAGAGTAAGAATTAATTACTTTAGATGATATTATACCATGTCAAAAACATTTTCAAATTACGGAAGAGAACTCCATTTACCCTTTCGACGATAACAATTGTATTCCAGGAGGCATAACTGTAATGTGATTTGGCGGTTTTATCTGGTCGTTAATTCCTGTAAAGGTTAGCTGGAACGGTAGCTGGAATTTCAGAAATAAGTTATTTCAACAGCAAATCAAATTAGCATTACTAATGATTTGTGGACCGACAGACTTCTATCTTGGAACTAAATGGTATGATGTTTCTCAAAAGCAATGATGAAAATAGGAATAACCTTTTAACCAAAAAGATTCCTTATGGTTATCATTGATTTGTAAGGCTCTTTGCACTGGCCTCTGAATGTCATTAACTTCTGAGATGAGATTTTCATATATTTTCCCACTGGTCCACGATCTCTCTGAACAGATAATATTCTGCACATGACTTACACAATGAAATGGAATAAAAATCAAATAATACAGCCACTCACCGTCGCCCATCGGCACCAAATCAATTGAGCCTGACATAGGGCGCAAAATATTTTAAACAGAGTTTCACTAAACCTTTGAATGAAGTAAGAGCGTTCCTCTCCTCCAAAAAGTTGTCTTCTTTACCATATAGGTTCGACATGATATCGTAATCTTTGCTGAGTGGAAAACTCTTCAAAGACGCAACAGAAGGTGATCGATTCTCACTACACTGAAAAACAAACAATCTCTAGTCTTTTCCATTTTTTCTTTAATTGAAAATGAATGCTTTTAGTTCTTAGTAAAGTAACACAAATATCTCATATACAACAGACAAAGCTTCCTGCGAATAATTATTACATTAAGGATAGTTTTCCTATGGGAACTTCAGCTCTTTAATCTAAAACATGCTGTTGCCCGATCTAATTATTATCTTCCTATTGTTCAAAATGAGCCTAGAAATTTGATTTTCTGCTTTGCTTAACAAAAGAAAATTAGTCGAAAAATTTTGTTTTTCACCTTCATCTTAAGAGGAGTAAATTCATTCATATCACTCATGACCGACATTGCTATAGTTGGTTCGTAATAAAGATGAGATTTTTGTACCCGTTGTTCGTTGAATATGCGATGTGATGTGTCCATGAATTTACCGCGGGCAGCTTGAAATAAAAGATTACTTTTTTGAAAAAAAAGGATTTTTCGATGGCAATAAAATATTAAATCATTATTTACCTGAAGAGAAGGTCATCATCTAATCTGAAAGGAACTTCACATAATCATGCAGTCATCACTTTTTTTGAAGCAAAATTATCTGAAAAGCAACATGCCTCTACCAAATTTTTTTGCATGTTGTTGCCTGAGATTGTATAAGAATAAGCCGAAAATGATGAAAACTGTTGATGAAAGGAGTGAGGCAATGAGAAAAGTGATGCTTTCAGTGTTCCAATTTGATGTCATGTATGAGAAACGGTGATTGAATAATGCCAGAAGACTTGCGGAACAATTGGTTGTCGAGTTCTGTGACCTTTTGTCTGTATAAATAGGAGAAAATACAAGAATTAGGAAGCGAGTCAAAATTACGGGAAATTAAATAAATTTTACAAAGTCAGGACAAAGAATTCGTTAAACTGGACAAAAATGAACCTAAAGTGCGTGCCACAGACGGTTCACTTCGTTGGCTCGTTCTGTCAGCAAATTCAACTTCGACAATAGCTCGATATTCCGTAGAAGGTATTAAATTACTTAAATTAGTCATCGAAAATGAACTGTTCAACTGTATCTGAAACACTGCACTTTAACCTCAGAAAATTTGTGATGATTAATATTAATAGTGATATGTGTCGCATGATTCGGAACTATTTCAACTGTTTAAAACTTTTGAGACTTCGTATTTAATCTAATGTGAAGTTACCGTATGGGTGTACTCCTTATCAGTGACATTAGCATATGAAACGAAAAAAGTTTCGGGAGATCTTAAAGAGTTCGGAGCGGTATAATTCCAATGCAGTTGAAGAACGGTATCCGAAACTGGAAAAAAGAAAGTGATATTAAGTTGTGCACTGATTTCGTCATCACTTCCGGGTTCTTGTTCAATCTTAAGCCAATCCGTAGGTGGACCTGATATAACACTCTGATCCAACATTTTCGCTAAAACCCGGAATTGGTATCTGAAATGTAAATTTTTCATAATTTACAAACTTTGCTGCAAATTTGTGTTGCATATTCAACGGTTTATAAATTCAACTTATTAGACTGTATGACTATCATCATTTCAACAATAAAAATGATTTTCTTTGTATGATAAAAATCAGAAGCCAAGGAGTCAATTAACAAGTTTCAAGACCTCAATGTCCCGTAGTAGTGACCTTCAAAATTTTCAACGTTATTTCCCCTCATGTTTGAGACTGTTACAGATCAATGGTTAGCGAAATAATTTACACCTAACTGAAGTCTTCTCTGCTTTTTCTAAATTCCGGGGAAAAAAAACGAAAAAATATCTAACCTATTTCCGAGAAGCAATTCTTTGATAGTAACAGCACGCACATGTCCATCTACCTCACTACCCACAACCCATTTTTTGTCATTACTTTCAGCTCGGAATTCAATTTGAAATGAGGTAATTTTGTTTAGAAATGAATAATTCATGGGCAGTGACCACAGCACTCGCACATTTCTTCCGTAAATGAACGCTCGTGGCATATTCATTGGAAGTTCTTTCAATCCACCCGTTTTCGACCATAGTTCTTTCTCGTCCTTAAAAACTTGTAGTTTAATTTTTCATTTGAAATCAAGGGAAGCAAAAGCAATTTATTTGAAAATCAAGAAGCTTAAACCTTAAACCAAAAAGGTACATAGGAAAAGACCGAACAGAAATTATGAGTTCCCATTACTGCATAACATATGAGTACACTGAAATTGCCTGATGTTCGTAATACAATGTCAGGAAAAAACTCAAGCACTTTAAGCAGCAATGTATTTTTGTACTGAAATTCGTTTTTTGAACATTTAAGTACTTTAAGTTGCAATTTAAACAAACTAAACCCCTTCTTGATACTGCACAGCAGCAGCGTTCTCAGATAGGATATTCTTTATATTATGATTTTCCGCCTCACTGTCTTTCTCATCATGTAAAAGCACTTCTTTCGCTGAAATTTTTTTTAATTTTGAGAATTCAATAGATTTTATGAATCTAAAAAGGAGTAGGATTTCAACTAAAGTAAAGCTCTCATTAATTTAAACAATGATTTACGAATAATTTTTAGGTAGGAACTGGAACGTGTCATGTGATTTGTGTTGTCTGTTACTTCACAAGTGTACCATCCTTCATCTTCCAGTTGTACATCGGAAATTTGCAAACTTGCTGTCCCAACCAAGCGGATACGTTTTTTCCCAATTATTGCCATACGTTTACCATCTGAATTTGATAAATTTGAAAAAATACGAAAAAAAAAGAAAAAAACGAGATGTGGAAAGCGAAGATGAGCAAATATCAAAGACATTAATTCGTTTGAATTTGAAGAAAAAGGATCTCTTTCATTTATTCCTCTCAATTTTAAGATGTAAATCTTTACAGAAATTAATTTTGATTTATAAAAGTATTTGATCTCAGTTGTTATAAATACTTGGAATTCAACAAACCTTTGGTCCAAACGGTCTTGGTCGTTCGCGGTACCACTAAGCAAACCATTTGCGCTGTTTCACCAACTATTTTGGTAGAATTTTCTGGTCCTTGTAAAATTAAATTAATCTGCTGATTGACTCGATTATCAACATACAGATTCATTGCTCGACCTCGTTCCAACCCATTCCCGTATACTTCTGCTTCATCCATCGCTGGGCGTGAAATACACTGTAATATGGTAGCTGAAGCGTTTTGTTACTGAATATGAGGCTGCAAACAGAATGTCCTAACAGATCTCGCGAAAGTATGAACGAACCTGTACACTGCCTGATAATGCAACATTAGAAGTCAATGTGGCATTTATCGGATTTGTGAAAAAATTAGTATGTGGTGGAACACCAAGCTTATCCATTGCATCAATCAATGCAATCCCATTCATATACACCATCGGAATCTCATAATGCAAATTTAGCGCCAAGCAGCTTAGCTGAAATTAGAAAATTTTGGAATGAAGAAGTAATTTTGGCTCAAAATCCCGATGAGTATCTAAAAATAGCTTATGAATGCTATATCCAAAGTAGCAAAACATATAAATGTAATTGTTCTAGAAAACAATCAAACCTAATTTGAAGTATAAACAATGAATCTTGAGTGAAATGACTTAATCCAGAATCACTTTTGATTAAGACCTTTCTCAATATTACAGCAAATTTCAGAAGAATAATGGATGAAAACAAAACGTTTGATAACGATAAAAGAAAAAATCTTTTTCACCTTCCAGCTCTTATCTGCAGCAAGTTGACCCAACATAAGCTGTACATCGGTTGGTGCATGCACTCGTAAGTTGTAATAAACTTTAGGAAATTCAACCGTAGCATGAGAAAACAGCGCCATACTTTCACAAATGTAAATACCAGTATCTGCTTCATTTACTTGTTGAATTTGTAAATTGCCCCAGATTTGATGCAATCGTGTTTTCTCGCTACTCACTGATATTTCTGTTTCTCCAGGATATAGCTATAGATTGATTCAAAAAATGTCAAACATGGAATTCTAATCGTAACAATTCTTTTTTATCTAAATTTAGCATTTCACAAAAAACGGGTCATTCCCCAGTATCATCCCTTTTTTTTCCTCTTATTGTTAAAGCTACTCATTCTCAACATGAAAAGTATGGGAAAGGTTACCCTTGTCCAAATAATCTTTGCGGATGTGACGATACACTCTAGAAGCACTGTTTGTCCCTTGACAACATCAATAATAATGGGTCTTTTGACCGAAGATGATGCTACAGGATAAACAACCATAGGTTCAATGCTACTGTATCTTTTTGGCAGTACCTACATGATGAAAAATAAGATGAAATCATGGCAACACAAAAAAATTCATTCTATCCATATGCACATATCAAGTTCGAATATGCAGCTACTCGTGCACTACTTCAGGTTTGTTCAAGAGATGACCTTATAGAAAACCACTCTCCTTATTCCTTACTGCTTCCTACTTTATACACATTACTGAACCGAAATGATTCGCAAGTATATACGAATGAAATATACTTCGAAATAAAAGCATATAACAGTTACACCACTGTTTAGAAGTAGGAAAAACTGTAAAACTCACCTCTAATTTAACAAAATGCGGTGATTTTCGAGTTTGGTTGGTAAATGTATTACGGACAACACAATAATAACTGCCCGAATCTGATAACTTTGACAAAGGTATTTGCATGCCAGATGATGTTGAGAGATATCTTTCATCGCCTGCAAAATGAATTATGGCTGTAAAAATCCATATTTTTCATGGTATCAGTTCCTATAGTTTTCTCAATTTTTCTCTAATCTGCAAGGATCGGAAATTCGAACACTAATAATAAAAATAACAATAGAGAGAAATTTTATTCTATTGTTCACAAAATAGAAATTTTAATAACCATTTACCCGGCATTCCCAAAAGTTTATCATAGCCCTCTTTTTCGAACGTTATCTCTGGAGGGCCAGGAATAACATCAGGCATTCCTAAGCATGGTAAACGGGCAATCTGTCCTTGAAGTACAGCTACACTCTAAAGAACAAAAAGTTCGTCCCATTACTTACTTATCTTCAATCATCAATAAAATGACAACATGAATCTAATGAAAGGAATTAAAGATGTTTTTGCCATAAAAAGGTTAAATATAGGAGATAAAACCTCCGGCGCAACTTTTTCAAATTTGGTTATCCTGGCACGACGAAATTTTACTGGAGCAGACACAAGACGTGTGTCAATATGTTTTCCGTTAGACAATCGCACGCCTCGTATCAGAGCTGAACACTGATAATCCCCTTCGGTATGATGCTTTCCATTTTGTATTCTCAAGCTATAAATAGAAATCAATTTTAAAATAATCCACAAATACTATAACATCAGCAAAAAAACTCGCCCTTCACAATGCTCTTAAATTGTCTATATTATTTTTCTGTCGATTTCTGAAACTGACTTCACTCAGCTTATGTAATCACAGATGAAAAAATTACGTAGGACCATCGACAAGCAATTCGTTGCGCACATTTTCATTTTGGAGTTCGCTGATGCGTACACCGTCCCTGATCCAATGTACATCGACCATTGTAGCTCCACGCCAACCAGGCTCTATTTGACACGACATAACAGCAGCTTTACGCTTAACCAGATAATACTGATCTGCATGTAGTATTAATCGCGGTAATTTGAAGATTCCTAAATTATGGCGTGATCAATCCTATGAGTTTATAACATGTTTTAACTAATTAAATTTACTCTTGATCCATGGGATGACGGTTAATCTGCTGAGTTTCATAACCGCTGTTAGATAGATATATATATATATGTAGAAAGGAAGTCTTTTTTTTCTAACATAGGAGTTTATATTATCAGTGTGCATGAAAACAGCTTCAAACTATCATTTTTCACCAAATATCTCAATTGCTGTAAATATCTAGAGCTTTATCAAAATCATTCCGGCCTTCAAGTCTGAATTTACTACTTTTTGCACTTCAAATCAGCAAATTCCAGGAAGATGAATGCTTGTATAAAAATTTATACGAAACAAACTTACTATTCTCTGAAAAAGCAAGAAACATCTGGTTTATTGATAGCAGAATTACTGAATAATATTTGTACATCAGGCGGCACATCGAGGTAAAGGATGCAGAATAGGTGAAAAACAGATTGAAATTTATGGACAATATAATGTGTTGTTTGATTCCGTTGTTTCCTCTTGTTCCACGAATGAATTCATCTTTGCCGATCGTTTCAAGTTTTCACAACAATTTTTAATAATCGGTCTTGCGTCATCTTTCCATCGAATGTAAATTTCCTACATTAGAGTAGTTTGGAAAAAAGATTAGTTCGTTGTATTATACACAATAAAAGCGAACTGATTCGACGATAAAAGGTGGGTGAACTTTAACTTCTGCAAGAAATTTTATGTTTGTTTTGTCTTTTCTATCATCATGCCATCCATGAATTGATCGATTTACCGATTTCATCAATAAAACCGTTAGTCATGAGTTGTCATTTTAAAAGATAAGCAATGCCGTATGAAAATCAGGCAAATTGTTGATTCCATTAACAAGGAAAAGAATATTTTAGAAAATTTTCAGCACTGGACAAAAGAGAAATGATGAGAGTATTTCCCTTTCCGAACAATAGAGTGGAATACAATTACTGGCAGTGCCACGTGGTCCACGACTTTGAAATTTCGGGAGGAAATTCCACAAAAAGTACAGCGCTTACAAAATGCGTTCATCGAGTAGCCACCAACTTTAATCAATGAAATTAGCATTTCCACACAAGATAAGCAATTTCACATAAATCAAAGGAACCGTTGATAGCAGGTGTATCTATTTAACAACGCCTTCCATTTGCTGAAAATGCGTTATGTGGAAGGAAGCCAAAGAACACCTTAGGCAACCCAACGAAATGACAAAGCAGAATGATATTGGAGTCCGCAGTAACTTAATATAATTTGATATCTTCGACTTAGTTGCAAATATAAATTCAAATGCAATTTGAATAATGTGGAAGAAAAATGATTTCCCGACTGTGGAAATGAAGATTTCTTTCATTATGATAAATGATAAAAAGATATTAGACATCTTAGGATGAGAAGGAAAAATGCCCACCCAGTACGCCCATGAAGCGAGTGACAAACACTTCGGTTATAAAAAAAGAGGTATAAATGTTGAATGGCTCATTTTTACGCTTTTTCGTTTTTACGCATTTTAAGACCAAATTATTGTGCTCCATCAAATGTTCATTATTTCCCAGTAAAGATATCCCTGATTTTCAGGATTTAAAATTTTTCAAGAAAATGGAGAAATTTTTTTGAAGATCAAATTAATTTAAGTTTAACAAAAGGTTGACTTCAGAATGTTTCTAAGAAAAAAGGTGTGAATAAGGGAAAGTGAATAAACAGTGCAAAGTGGTGATTTAGAGTCCAGGAAGTTAGAAGTGCATGTGATGGCGATTGTGGATTTCGTAGACAATTTTTATCGGAAGCTTTTTTTTTTGAAGTTTTAAATCCACAAGAAGAAGTAGTTTATCCACAAACAAAAGGAGTAATTCATTCTTTCGGAAATGCCTTGGTTTTATAAATTAAAAATTTTTAACCATCTGACATCGTGATGAATATTTTGTATGAAATATTCAACTCAAAAGTGAAAACCTGAATTTCAAAATGTAAACTGTTCAGTTGTTTGTATGACTGCTACTGATAAATACAAACAAATATCTAGTAGGGTAACAAGAAAAAAATGAGTGAATTCCACACCGAATTCTGCATTATGTATAAGGCATTGAAAGAGGATCGATGTAAAAACTGAAGTAATGTAACGCTTATTATCTAGTACAAGTAGCATAAAAATCCAGATAATTTTATTTTCAAAATATTAGCTATTCAGCAAACTTGACATCTTTGCTGACAAAATACATTTATTTAACCTACAGCTGCGTTAAAACGATACTGAAAGATTTGGATGGAAGTACGATGTGATCTTTCAGGAGAAAACTAAAGCTTCTTCGAAATAATTTCATCAAAGAAAAAAATGCGGGGAAGCAGGTGGAAAATGCAGGGAAAGCAAGATTTCAAAGGATTTTCAACATCGACTTCAAACACATATAACCAATATAATGGTCTTTCAAAGTTCATTTATTATCATTTCTGTACAAATGAAACAAAAAAAAGATCAAAAATGTATGCATTGCATGAATTGCATGAACACTCCTTTATATTGCTACTTTTTTTCCCATTATCATCTTCCCTTTCATCGTCCTTTCACCTTAGCTCATTTAGTCTAAACTATCTTTAAACTTGGTACAAAGTAGTTTTCCATTATTTAGAAAGTTGTAGTAAAGAATATTTTAAGAATTTGAAAATTGTAATGGATTAACTCACAAGCGAAACTACCTGATGAAGTTGTGTGCTACAAAGTATTCGATAATGCCTGCTGCATACTGCACAATGAGAAGATAATTCAGTAGAGAAGGCGGCATTAAAACGACAACCCTTAGAAACACAAAAAGTAAGTATTCGCTCACATTTAATATACTAAAATTTCAAAAGATGAGTTTCAAAAGAAAACAGTGAAAAAATCATTACCATATGCTTCAATTAAGAAGTATAAACCCTTCTGTTAAATTTATAAAATGAATGCATTTACTGAACCAAGTATGAAAATATTTCGAGAAATGTGAGAGAGAAGAGATAGGAGGTAGAACGATATAGAAAACTT
>NW_018108329.1:1293-35166 GCF_000183805.2 Loa loa | reverse complement strand
TTTTTTTTTTTTTCATATTAGGAGCGAACATGCACACTTGATTTTGTCAATTCAGCTGATACCAACGGTATAAAGCAAATTGAATATGCAATGCACTGCAAAAATATATAGCGTGAAAAACTACTTAATTTTGCACGACAGTTTGTTCGATCCAAATGGAAGCTTATCTGATAACGTTACCGATGGATAACCCTTCTCAAAATCGAGTTTTTACAATTTGTCGACGACTTTTGTCACTTGAAACAATAACTTTATCAAAACATAAGGAAAAAGTTCTTATCAAAGAATGATGTCAATATCTCATATGATAAAAACATACTGTTGATTTTGCTAATTCAGCCGATACCAACGACATAAAGCAAATGTTCGTTCCTGATATAAAAATAAAAAGAACCAATATTCCTAAATCACCATCTCTTGGGATGCATATTTTGGAAAACAAAAAAGTTTATCATATGGAATGTTGACTTCCCCATTTTAATTTTCAAACATCCCAAATGGAAAAAGCAAAATTGTGTCGCAGAAAACAGAGAAGTTTGGTAAGAGTAATGCACAAAAGAGTACAAAAAAAGAAAAGAGGAAAAAAGATATGTAGAGCGGTTTCGTAAAGTGACGAAAACGATCATGTGACAATGATGGCAGTGATTCTTCCGCTTTTCCTTGTATTCCTCTTCCTTCATCTTTCTTCCCGTCTCCATTTCCACAAAAACAGAGTATGATGAGCAGGTTGTTAATTTTCTCCTTCCGCCGAATAGTTTTCGGGAAATTTTGTGTAATAAAAAGTAGCATTAAAGTACGCCGTGAGGAAACTTCACTCCCAAAAACATACATTAAAATGGATACTTCTACACTCTTGAAGTAATTTCGGTGTTTATATCCTTGGCTAATATCTCAGTTAGGAATCTGGAATATGTGTTCTGCTAAGTGCGATCGCAACAATACTCTTCAATTTTAAACATATTTCAACGTCACTGTTGTTTTAGTTGTACCATTAAACCTTATTAATAGCTCAGGTTTCATCAAATCAACTATTGCAACGTAAGCATGCATGCCACATATTCCGATGTGGTCGCAAAGCTTTGCAAAATGTGCATGGTTAGTTTTATTACCCGTACATAAGGGACATTAACTTTCCAAGTCCGAGATTCAGCTTCGAAAGGAAATAAAGCATTTGTTTGGCTGTGGCAATCCTGAAAACAAGGAATAAGAATTCAAAATTCAAATTAAATTGGATGAATGCGAAAAGCCATGTTGTGGATTTAAAGATCACTAGTCCACCGTTATAAAAATGTTACATTTTGAATTGCGATGGTGGCGCAGCATATATCAACAGTCAGCTGTAGGGTTGAGCTGATAAGAGGTGTGTGTGCAATCACTGTCACCACGACGGCGTGGGGTGTGTACAGAAAGTATGCAGAAAAGTCAGTGTCAAGGATTCTAATGAATGAAAAAGTAGAAACGCTGTGCGGAGAGTTACTGATGATTGGAAGATAAATGAAGGGAAAATGGAACTGACAGCGGAAGCAGGTCAGTCCACATTCGCATTCCTATCAATCGGATTGATTCATGTCGTGGAACGAAAAAGGCAAGAGGAAGGGATGTATGGAGAGGCGGGAGTATAAGAAGGATGGACTTTAAATTGCGGTTATTTTTCGACTAGGAATTGTGTAGTTTTGTCTTGCCAAGATGAGAATAGCAAAAGGGTTGTCCGTCTGGTCATTTCAAATGAAAGGAAATTATCATCAAAGACAGTTGAATGGCAGATGATCGATCATCTGGCATTCAATATATGTTGGTATCGGGTAGATGACAGCTGCAGTGATAATAATGATAATAAGTCACAACTTACCGTAGTGGTGAGGATAACAAAGATAAATAGCGATGATAAGGATGATGACCACGATAATGATAGTTCGACGGTATGATCATGATCGCAATTCGATGCACGAAATAACTGATTGTAAATTGTACATATTTTTTCGAACTTTTGCAGTTCTCTTTTCTTCCTCGAAAATAGTGAAAATAAGATCATATTAGGTTGGCCTTTATTTCTGAAACATGTATAATCGGATTTGGTGGTAGAAATTATATAAAATTTTTACGGAAACTTCACCGAGTTGGTCTATATGTAACAGAATTTGTGGCGTACCGACTAAAATAATGATAAGGTATGGATTTTGCAGATGACTTCTGGTGTTCTTTTGTAGATTCGCATTGATCATGTCATATTTTTCATCATCGATCACTGCTTTTAATGTCGCAAACGCAGAATAATTCTTCTCGACAGCCTTCCAGTCCCCGCGAAGTGAATAATTCCTTTTTAATAGTGTTGTCGGAGTCTAAGAAGCGAATGGACACCGGCAACTTGCCAGAATTAGAGACGTCTCTCGATTCATCATGCGCGAATTTTTAATTTTCGAAACAAATTACTCCTCAGTGTCATTTGAAATTATCAATTCGAGCTTTTACCATTCTGTTCGACAAAGGTACTTCTTTTATTTTCTGTTTAGCTTCCATCTCTAAAACTTCTTCGACAACTTTTATCAGACAAGGTTTCATTTCCCTATCAATTTTGATATCTCAAATGACGCAAATCAAATCCTGTCCCACTAGGCTCGAGTTCCATCCTTTTCAGATTCCTTAATTTTCATTCCAAGGAATTCAGATGGTCGATTAGATAAATTAAAATAGAACGTTTCTAAGTGACCTTTCCATTTTGATGGCTTCAAAGCATCCTTTCTGAGAAAGGTGGCGCATATAACGAACTGAGATTTTATTTGTCCATTACTTAGAGACGTCTCTCGATTCATCATGCGCGAATTTTTAATTTTCGAAACAAATTACTCCTCAGTGTCATTTGAAATTATCAATTCGAGCTTTTACCATTCTGTTCGACAAAGGTACTTCTTTTATTTTCTGTTTAGCTTCCATCTCTAAAACTTCTTCGACAGATCCTACAGTAAAAATTTGCACAGTAAAACCTACAGTAAATTGTTATCCTACAGTAAAAATTTGTGATGTTTTAAAAGTATTGATTTATTGCACTAATAGACCGAAAATAGGACTTTGCGATCAAGTCCAGATACAATTTTGGATTAATGATAACTGAATGGATAGCAAACTATGGCTGTTGATCGTGGAATAATTCACTTCCATTTTGTTAATTATTTTTTTCTCCACTTTAATAACTCAAGCACTTGTCTTTTCTCTGCATGGTGATATATTGTCCATACAGATAGATATACATCAAGGGGAAAACAAATTTATGATGGAATTATTATGTGACTAATTAAGCTTAATAAGTAACTGCAATCTTCAGTCCCGTTTTTCCCATGAAATTTCAAATATTCCTTTCTGCAATGTTGTTCAACTACTGGGTAATCTTGATAATAAGATTAAGAACCTCTGGTTTGCCATTTCACTCTTACTAAGTTTGTTACAGTCGCGTAGACCTATCAGCAAATATCGATAATTTATGTGCTTATCATTTTGACAACTTTTTCAATCCTACCATAAATATCTCCTCTATGCTACTTTCAACTTCTTATCATTAATTGCTGACGACAATGATTGCCCATTAACCAAACATCAGCATTTCACGATACTGACAGACCTATTCCAGGTGAAATAAATATTTCAATAATTTTTACTGGAAACTAGTATCAACCAACATGTATTGCTCCTCAGCAGTAACCCAACCTTGCAAGACATTCCAAAGATTCGATATTCTCTCAACATGAGAGTGTTGACCTTAAGTGAATTTAACCTGCACTGCCCCATTAATGGTATGCATTGGTAGTTTAAATTTTTAAATCACTCCACCCATCACTATGTTTGCATCATTTTTAACCTTTAAACCTATATTTTTCTAGCAAAAAGAAATACCGAATTCTTTTCACTTGAAATCGGAAGCAGCTGTTTCAACAAGTTTGAAAATAAAGACTGAATCAGCAATCAATATAACAAACGACTTTAAAATCTTTGGACACAATTTGCTGACTATTCACTATTTTTGGGTTCGGAAAATCTTATACATAAGTGATTGTTCTTTATATATGTATCCTTAAGACTTCTTTTTACTTTATCGGAAGTATATGATGGAGAAGATCATCACGTTTTATCAAAAGAAAAGACGCTGAAATAAACAGAAAGTGTTTCATTTTGTTTGATCCCTCATCGAAGCTTTCAGTTTGCGATGATTCTTAATTTTTTTTTTTTTTTATCTTTGGAGAGCTTCTAAATATGCGAAATAAAAAAAAACTTTCAATATAAGTCGAAGCTAAAAATGATATTTATTGGTTCAACCAGAGTGTATCCCAAGGATTTCAAATCTTTTAAATTGCTTATAAAGATCTTTTTAGTGAGATTTTTAGGAAATTGAAACCGAGGTCGGTTATATTCTTTCGTCTTTATCTCTTTATTCTAGGGTTGAAATTAAACAAGGTTTTGCATAACTTGTCTCGGATACAAGAAATTTATTCCGTTGAACCCATGATAAGCTTATGGATTTCGAATTTTGATGACCATGGAAATCAATTCTTAGATTACTAATTGAATTTTTATGTGGTCACAAATGTTAAAGCTTCGGTAACGAGAACACCTTTGGACATTCCTTTCAGCGATATAACAAACTGTTTTTATTTTGCAGGCATTACATGATTCTTCTGATGAATATGCCAAAAAATAACAAATATGAAATCAGCAATAGAAACAGTTTCAATCTTACAATGCGGAGCAATAACTGATATTAACAGTAATATCAGTGTTTTTTAGTGTTTTTAGAGCTCTTGCCAACACCTTCTTACCACTGTCCATATTTGCAGCAATATGTCAGGAATTTAAATAGCACATTGCTTCCAACTACCATGAAACTTCGTCTTGCAGTTTTCGTAAGCCGCGATGCGATCTCGGTTACTTACATTCCATTATATTCCTACCTCGACATATTCCACACCTTATTCCGTTTGACGAATTTCTTATCTGTTCCTTATCATATCTAGAAATCTTGTCGATCTCAACCCCCTCACCATTTCACCACCTATCTTTTCCTTTTTTATTTAATGCAGCAAAATCGACTCTGTTATCGATCTCAACAGTAACCTCACTTTACCGAATTAAAGCCATATTTCCTTAAACGAAAATGCAAACGTTGACATCTCTTGATGTTTCTCGAAATACAATGCACCTTACCGCATTAACAGTATGCTTCCGGAATGATTTTCGCACACTGTGACATTACGATAATTGGTTTTACACTTATAAAAAAAAAAAGAAAAAAGAAAAAAGAACACTCCTAGGTGTTAGCTTCGCATATACTGCAAATTTGCAAAACATCACGCTTTACATGAAAAGGTGATGAAGGAGATATGGGTGTAATAAATGGCTATCTCCACACAACTGCTTTGGTGAGATTTATCGTGAATGACAGTACAAGTACTAACACTCTTAGTAAATCCAAATAGACAAGCAACAAGGTAAAATCATTCCTTGCAGACTTTTTTGACATTGTTTCGCTCTACATTATTTCAATTGTACAAAGAATTTAAACAAATAATTTTTCCTTCCATCCATAATTCCTTGGAAGTGGCAGTGACTCTCAGCATTCGATTTTCTGAAATTTGGCACGGAGAACATCACTTTTATTTAATATTCCTTGTAAAACGTTTGATTTCAGGATATCAGAACAAATTCACATATTGTGTCTATGTGAATACGGTTAAAAAAAAAGCATGTTTGACCAATTTTTCACTATCCAGGACGGTGAAATAGAACACTTATTCCACGAAAAACGATTGAATGACAATAATTATGTAACATTTAACAATTTAAACTGTGAAGATAATTAGAGCACCTTTTCGCATGCTGCCATCGAAATATTAAAATGCTTTTACCGAACGTTGAATATTTATTGACCAAATTAAGAATATCATAGATACAGGCTTGATATTGCCTCATATATGGAGAATAATTATGACATTGAATTTTATACTTATTTGTATAATAAAATGCTGCTACACAGTTCACTTCCAACTAAAATTTTCTTATCAAAGAAAATCTTTTCACGTGATAATATTAAAAGAACGTGATGCAGCAGCTTGATTATGAATATATTACTCGTACAACCATGTCACTCATACGGGACTGGATAGGAAAGCACAACATTCCTCTTCCAAGTGTTGTGAATCATCTGTTTTGTTAAGCTCGTAAGAAAGACAATTTTTCTGATTAGTTCTGATACTCAAGTACTAATTTACAGAAGTATGCTGTACATGAGGTAAGGTGAAGTTGAAAGGAGGTCTTATGAATCCGAACGTTCTCATGCTTTAAAATGCCCAAATCACCGTGTAATAAATGAGCCCACTGATCCATTGCTGACACATTCCTACCCATCTTAAATAATTGTGCTCACTCCACTCTTCGGTTTTGCCTTCGCTTTTCCCATGAATTTTTTTATCGATGTTAGCGATCTTTGCCCAAAAAGTTGTGTATCCCAGCAAAACACTATCCACGTCCAATCACAACTCCTATGTTTATTATTTAATGCACCAAACACTTCGAATTAAAAATGATTCCGGTATCGAAGCCTTAAAGTAAACGAAACAGTCCGACTGCTACTACCTTTCTTGGCTTGACATAAAAATTCCTTAAATATTTACTAAGAGTAGGGAGGGAAATGGGAGATGAAGCATTTTTCCATAGTGCTACCAGATTTTTCAGAAAATCTAAATGCCACGTTGTCTATATGCCCCGAAAAATCATATACTGAAACGCACAAGAACATACACCGACGTGATCGACTGTATTTATTGATCTTCAAAATTTCTGTAGTTTTTGCAAAAATGTATACATCCAGTTAGTCCAAAAATTGAAGAAGTTCTATCAAAGAATGTGAAAATGAGGAAGGTATATGACCAACTCTACCGCAAACACATACACACACATATACACACACACATACACACACACATACACACACACAACACACACACACACACACATACACACACACAACACACACACACACACAAATATATACATACATACAAACATATGCAATATCTCTTCTGAAAGAAAATTTTCCATCCCCTGCATTTATTGGTTTTACCCTTTCTTGGGTAGGAGTGGAGGATGGCGATTCTGAATCTGCATTTTAGTTAAGACTGATTAATCAAATTTTGGATTAATTAGCACACGAGGTAAGAAGGGAAATTTCTGGGTTCTCCTTTTTTTCCGCGAACCTTTCAGGTAAACAGGAAGACTTCTCATTTTACTATCCATTTTGCCGAAATGTTTTGAATTTCAAATGGCGATAACAGGAAGAACAAAATACACACTTCCTTCATGAAGGTCCAAAATTTCGATGAGTTCAATTGTTCGACAGCACAAATCAGTTCGCTTATATTTGATTCGGTTGTTCCCTGCTCGAATGATATTGGGGTCATCGGTCACTGCCCAAACAGTTCAACAATGTATAAAACACTCGGTATGTATGTATGATTGTGGGAGTGTCAGTATTGTGTCGAATTGATGTTGGTGTTGCAGCTGGTGTTGGTGCTGATGTTGGTGCTGGTGCTGGTGTTGATGTTGGTACTGGTGCTGTCTGTGCGTATTCGATTGGTTGCGAGACGTTCACCACTGTTGTGCTAGTACAACAGTGGTGAACTGATAGTTCAAAACTTTGTCATAACGAGTGCCGTGCATTGCATTTTAGTCTTTCTCCCGTCTCTCCCAATTTTTAAATTTTAATTCCTACTTATAAATCAGTTTTTTCGGATTCTTTTATGCAATTAGCTGAGAAAGACGGACAAACTTTCTTGAATAGTAATAAACTAATGTCAGTCGAAGTTGAAATGTTAAAAAAAAAACTGTGACAAAAGGTTGCGCCTATTTCCTTCTGGAGTTCCGGAACTGGTATGAATGTAGGGCTTAGTTCCGGAGAAACCAGAATATCTTTAGGCTTGAATGTTGTGTTAAGTCAATTAACAAGCTTTTAAAAGGAGTTCTTTTGTGTCTAAATAACGTAAGAGGCTGTATAGAAATTAGACACTACTACTCGTGAAATTTCTCAAGCACTTGGAACTGATCAAAATACTACTGCAATTTCTAAGTATGAAATTGCAATGTTCAAGTTCAAAACGAGTTTCTTTTCCGCGAGTTTAATCTAACCAATCATTTTATTAATTTCCACTTCTTAAAATACATCGTACATATTTCGATGCCACTTGATTATTTTTGGAATGAGTTTTAATAAGTTTGCTAAGAAATTGAGTTTACTTGAATGTTCAAAACTGGTATTTTTTTTGCATGCTTCTGCAGATATCTTTCGTCGCCTTTAGATTTTGATTCATCCATGAATGTTTCAATATTTTGTAATTTATCGTGCTTTTTACTTCAGTTGATCTGTGTATGCAAGTTGTCGATCAGTTTCAAACATCGCCTTTAACAGGAAACATCACCCTTATCATAACATCACGACTTTTTTTCTGTTTGATTCTTTTCCAGCTGAGTCCTTTAACGAAATTCTATCCGACACGAATAGAATTGAAAACTTTGGATTTCTTTACGCACGATCTGGAAAAAAGTGAACTGAAAAAACACAGTGTTACGCTGCAGTAGCCCGAAATGTAATCATTTTAGAATGTAATGAACGGATAGTAATATGATAGGAGGGTATGGTGATTTGGATTCAGATTCTTTACCAATGATAATCTATGTTTTTTGCGTCTTAAAATCATAACATTTCGTGTTTCAGGGCTGCTCTTGTGTAACATGTGTTTTTTTTTATTGAATTGTCGCCGACAAAGTATGTCATGTCTAAAATACAAGCATTTAGAGAAAGAATCGATGTAAGCGGAAAATAGGCTGAAAGAAGTCGCTTTATATCAATGAATTTTTCATGAATGCATATTCCCTGGGCGTATCTAATAAAATTAATAATTTTAACCTGTGACCTTTCCTTTCATTTTGCTCTTGATGTAATCTACTCTAATTACAAAGATAATGCATACACTGTTGTTAGTGGCGCATTCGTAATCAGCACTAATAAATCGAATCAGGCTTCACGGATACGTTACCCAAGTAGCAGTACAATATATGGTATTACAATATACCAGAAGCTTCTTGCAACTGCTTTGGATAATATTATTGTAGTATACAATATTTCATCCTCTGTAAGGATCGAGGATGTGTACCGTTTACAACTACCGAAGTCAATCCGAAAAAAATTATTGGAATTTAAATTTATTGATCATGAAATGTTACTTTATTGCGACACATTAACGTGCAGGTTCATTGGTTCCTAACATAAAACATATTGAAATTCTTATTTTACATATTTCAGTTCTCCATCATCTCTTTATCATTTATTTCCCGAAATCTGAAATTTGAAGCAACTAACGAAATCATAAGTTATTTAAACTGAAAAAAATTCAAACAATTTCGAAAAGGCGTCAAGTGAACATGTTTTAGATTATGCGTATTGACTTTCCCAGAGAAATCATGTACGGAATATCTGCTAGCATTGAATGGAAAAAAGATTGAAGAATTGATGTATGCAACAGTAGTGAAGGATTCTAACCAGAATGTTAACATACGGGTCGTAACTAAGAATGCTAGCGAGGCTACCATCCTGAGATTCCCTTCATATCATGCATCCAGCAAGTGAATCATTTTTTATCAAATCTTATAATACACCAGAATGGAATAACGGTGCAAATGTACAAAATTGAAACATGAAACTTCTCTAGAGAGGACTGAAAGATTTCTCCTATATAATCCTTAACAATTATTAACAATGATTTTTTCTGCAGTGCATCAGTACAATCAGCAGAGGATATACGAATCATTGACAAGCATGGTTTAGCAACTGCATTCAATCGGCGTGGTTACACTTACTTTGTGGGATCAGCACGACGGCCCTATGAACCATACATCAATGCCAAGATCGAAGAAATGATTGTGATGTCGGTTCGAATAACTCGAATATGCGACAAGGATCGTACAGAAAAGCTGGAATCTCGCATTGATATGGCACTTACCTGTGGAAATTTTAGTAAATTTACTCAGTTGTCACTTAAATCGATAGTTCATCTTAATGATTATTAAAATCAACTTTTGTCGTTTTGAGGTTCAGTACTAATGAACTCCCTTATGCATCGAAAACTCCACTTTCACAGTTTTCTTTTTTCAGTCTTTAAAATTCTCCCCGTGATTATTTAATATAACTGAAACCCAAATCGTTGTTTCTTATTTATCCGTTCAGATTCTTTTCCTTTTTTTTTTTATTTCTGTGCGTTTTCAATTACAAAATCGAATTTGAACAATGTTCTAGGTTTGCGGACAAATGTGTTTTCACTGGCAGCTGAGTACGATCCAAAGAGTGATGAGTTGATTGTTGTGTTCCAAACATCTGCAAAAAATGAAAATGTTGCATGTAAATATACTATGGATCTTGTTAATAATGCGTTCAATCAAATATGGATTAATTGTCAGAACATTTCCTATAAGTCATCATTCAAGGCAAGTTGGTTTTTTTACTTTTGAAACATAATTTAGCCCTACTTTCATTTCTCTGATGATAATTTTTTGAATGAGCCTTTATCATAATTTTTCGATCGAGCAGTTGTTTATGTCCCAAAAATTTTCACATTTCCACTACAGCCATGTAACTGCACACCGGTTCATTTAACGTGGGTTCGAGAAACCCGTGGAAAGTTAGTGTTCAGAGACAAGAAATCTTGGTTATTCCTTAACCTTAGACTAACAGAATTTCAGGAGTGTCAAAAGGTTAAAAATTCCGAACAATTGCCTCCACATTGCTTTGTATTTTCACGACGTGCTGATGGACATGCTATGCGAACCTGTTTGAGATTTGGTGGTGTGAGTCTATTCACTTTTAAAATTTCATAAATTTTATTTTCTTTCAAGATTCAACAATAGTTTTTTAGATAATTTCGAAAAAAAGTACTGAAATTTTTTTTTTCATTTCTCGGATTTTGTTGAATATGAAAAGAACAGTTGTAAAAGTTATGCTATGCATTGAGCATATAGCATCTTACATTTATATTGCAGAACTATGTAGAGGAACCGTTAAATAATTGTGATTTGGAATTGTTTCCATCATTTGCATATCGTTACGGATGGTTAGAACAGTTCCATGCATTTTCAGGACAACTCGTAGCGGTGTAAGCTATCAGTGAAAATTTCTTTTTTCTCCTCCTTAGGGTTTCTGTTTTGAATCCATATGAAATTCAGTTGTGATGTCTACTTAGAGAACAGGAGAGATCACAGCAAGCAAAACTGGCAAAAAAGCTTGATTTATATTGCTGAATGACAAAAAGGAGAGGGGGCTAAGTTAGCATAAATTAAAAAATCGACTTAGTAATACAGAAAAGATTCTGATCGTTTTGGTACCACTCACCGCAAATGGGATAAGCAGGAAACAGGTCCAAATCTTTGTTTTACTGATATCTATATATGAAGTTTCGTTGAGTAAATATGTAAATGTCTATAGTATGATCATAATGAAAGCTTTGAGCATTATCCAAAAGAGCTGGGAACTTTAAACATTGTTTAATTTTTTCTCGTTCGATATTCTTAGAAAGAACGGTAAATAATATCTCAATTTCTGTTCTCGGTGGAAGCGATCCGAAAAAATATCTCGAAACAATGAAAATTAATAGCATAACTTCATTCTTTTCGAGCTTGCCTCATTGTTCACAATATCTTGTAATAATGGTTGACATCTTATAGTTTACCGGGTTCTGGTGAAGATATCCTGTCTGTGAAACGTTTTTATGAAGATGACGCATTATTCAGTGTCCGTTCTGACGGTATTTTAAATCGGGTATTTTAATTTATTTTGAAGCGATCAACTGATGTTAATAGACGATGTTTTTCCTTTTTGAGAAGAATGAAATGTTTTAGTTTTTTTTTTTTGAATTCTGTATAAATTTAGGTGTCAGATCAAACAGATCAAGTGGCATCTTCACTCCTGTGGTCACTTCAATTGCAGCAGACTCAATTCACAGAAAAATCTCATACTCCTAAGTACCGCATTGCTGCGGATTTGTCGCGCAGTCGGATTTATTTTGTTCAAGATAATGAAGTTCGTGACTTTTTTTTAGATCTGGTATTCTAGTTCATAAAAGACTTTTTTGAATGGGTGAATGATATGTTTTTTCAAATTTGATTTTTAAATTTAAGAAATTAACACGGAGATTTAAAATGAACTTATTCCAGTTCTCTGGGAATCGATTTCCTTTCCATTTTTAGCTAAGCTATGCGGAGTTGGCATGTTCCTATTTTTATGACAGCTGTGATTCGCTGGAACGGTCGAACTGGTCTGATCCGCTTCAGTGCCTTTGGTGTGCTATGAGTAATGGTTCTGGTTATGCATTTTCACGATCAAAGGGCAGGAGCTGTCCATTCTACACAGTTGATAATTTCTGTACTCCATTTATTGAGCATGTAAGTTATCACTATTCCTGTTATGAGCCGTGTACCTTGGTGTAAAATTTTCCTAATCTTGTTAAATTTGGGTAATAATTTATTCACTATTATTTTCTAAAGGAAAATTACTGCTATAGATTAAAAACTTCTCCAATGTTGCATGACCGCATTATAGCACGTTGCAACGCAACGTGAAATTGTTGGATTTAATCAAAAATTTAATCAAAAGGAAGAGAAAAAAGAATACTTTGAAAGGTGTTAAGTCGAGGCGTCTGATTTACTGGCAAAATTCATGTAATAGAGCGGATCTATCTCCTCACAGCACACAAATATTTGAGATAAACATTCCATCATCAAGTTTCTCCAACTATACCTCGCTTGAAGTATATGGTAGAAAACTCGATAGATTGCAAGATATCGTTGCCAAAATATGCGATCGGAACTGTGCTATATCAGATTTCGGATCAACAAAGTTAGTTCATATGAATAAAAATTATCAGACTGGCAAACTTCATGCTCTACCTATGCTTTTGCAAAGCAAAAGATTTTTTTTGTTTCCCAGATATATTCGACTATAACTTGAGTGGCCGGTGCCAAAAAATTGTTCTACCACGTTTTCTCGAAAGATTTGGCTATTTTATAAATAATGAAAAAAGGTAGTGGAATTTCAGTATGTTGACATTTTTTTTAGGCTATCTTGTGTTGTTAACATGCCAGTTAATGCTGTGGAAGACTGCGATTTTTATCTGGAAGGGAAGCTGCGATCGTTTGGCCGATTTAGCATCACTTCTGAATTGCCGAAAAAGCGGGATTCTCACACTAAAAACATCATTTTGGCAAGCACACACTCACATTCGAAGTAACTGATTATCACAACTGATTATCCAACTGAAATTTTCGTGAAACTTTGTACTTCGTTATTTTAGAAAAACTGTTGCTTGTTGCAAGTTTATTATATGTGCATGACGTTGCATATAAAAGGATGATGGTATTAGGTACCAAATGTTGTTGGCTACAATCAACACTTTTCTACTAAAATTGAAAATCGGCTATGTATAAGCTTACCATTTACATCGATTTTAAGACACAGCAGAGCAATTGTAACAATATTTGCGGTGATTGTGCTGGCATCCCTGATCGTGCTTATTTTATGCCTTCTTCGTCAATTCCATAAAGTTAGCCTTGAACTACTATAAGAAATGGAAAATTGTATTCATTCGAAAATTTCATTCTACATTATCTAGCTTGACATATGCAGGAATGTGCTTAACAATACTGCACGCATGAATTAATTGTTGTCGATTCTCTCCTTACAGCACCAACGGAAGCGAATGAAACATTGCCATACAAGTGGCTCACAAATAGCACTTGACACAAGTCATGCCACTTTCGGTTAGTTCATTTTTCTCTTTGAATTATTTGTTATGTATTGTTATCTACTTTGGTTTCTGTTGTTTATCTACTGGATTTCTTACATTCAAGTGCATATTAGTTATTTTTAGTGACCAATAATCCGTTTAGTGGACTCAAAAGAAAAGCTGACGAAATAAAAACATTTAATCCGTATGAGAATCTTTTTATGGAAATCGATTCGAAGTTGCAAATACCTCTGAAGGATCTGGAATTGGGTGATGAAATTGGGAAAGGTAGTATAATTTACTTAATGTCCTTTTATTAACGATTACCATTTATCGCCATTTGCTATGATATTTGAACTATTCTATATTACTATAATTAACGAATTGTTTTACAGGAAACTTCGGTGTTGTGTATCGGGCAGTATATCGAAGCGCCGATGGTCAACTAGTAGATGTAGCATGTAAAACAATCGATTCACAAAATGATGGTGTTATAACTGGCATCAGTGAATTTTTACAAGAAGGCTTAATTATGGCTAATTTTGATCATCCAAATGTTGCTCGACTAATTGGTATTTCCTCAACTAACAATAATTATCCCATCATTGTTACTGATTTCATGGCTCAAGGAGATTTACGACATTATATCATTAACCCGGAGAATGTACCTTTTACTTTACTTTCCCTATGGTTTAGCAAAGTTTTAAATCCTCGCAAAACAACTTTTATTAAATTACTTTTTCTCATAAACTGATATAACACAACCGACCATCCATTAAGATACCTTCTTGATTTTATTTTTCTAATGTTTCTAATATCTGTTTTTTCATACAACTCTCTTCTTCGGCCTTACCATTTTATTTTACTTACAGAGACTCACGTTTGGCAATCTTCTTGATTTTGGTATCCAAATTGCAAAAGGAATGACTTATTTGCATGATAAACAATTTATTCATCGAGATCTTGCTGCACGAAATTGCATGTTCGTCAAAAAATTCCTTGCACTTGAAATTTATAGGATAAATGTTTCTATGTTTGTTTGTTTGTGATCTATGTTTCGGCGTCATTCAATCTATCATAACTTAAAAAACGCAAAATTTTCGATTCATTTTACAACCATTGAAGGTTAGATGCGCACCTTGTTGTTAAAATTGCCGATTTTGGTTTGAGTCGAGACGTATCACGATGTGGAATGTATCAGGCTATCCATAAAGATCGTGGAATTCCCATTCGATGGATGCCTATTGAATCGCTTGAAGAACAACAGGTTTTCCTATTTGTTCAAAACGGATAGCTCAGCTTGTGAGAACATAAGCTAATCTCTCTTCATAATACACCATAAAAGTTTGGAACTTGCTGGTTTTCCATCATCAACATAACCAAAAATGCTCAGATTTTGTAAGGGACGATTCTGGTGACCCGTCCAGTTGATGATGATGATGATGTTATACCATTTGACAGATGAACTTTCAATCGCTAAAGTTATTTTTGACTCGTCTATGCTAAGCTTGCTCCACAGTTGTATGAATTTGTAGGATATCACATCGGATGATCTACTTTTCCTCATCGTTAAGTCTATCATAACTTGAAAAATGTAGCCAGACTTTCTATATATTTCTGTCACTGAAAGCTAGATGCGTAACTTGTTAAAATTGTCCATTTTGATTTTAGTCAAAATGTGTTGCGGTGTCCCTTTGGCTTTCTATTTAACTAAATCTCAATTCCAAGATGAAACCAAAATTTTCTTAGCAGAATAAATCGACAACCTCTTATAGTCAAAAAAGAACTGTTGTCTTGTACAGAAATGATTTTGATAGGATAATCAATCACTGAAATATATTGCAGTATACATTCAAAGCGGATGTTTGGGCATATGGAATTGTGCTATGGGAATTAGCTACACGTGGTTTGATTCCTTATGCAGACCTTGAATTTACCGATATCCTCCGTTTACTAAAGAGTGGGCATCGTTTGATGAAACCAAAAGGATGTCCGGATAACCTGTATTTTCATTTCAGTTTCCATTTCCAAATCATTTTTGTTAGCTATATATCTTTTAACAACTTCGGTAATGATCCACTTCAACTCACTGTAATTGTCAACAATTTCAATAGTCAGTAGTGATTTCCCACTATGCCAGCACAGCCAATTTTGATTACCCATGTGTATTCTCATTTTGTGTGTTAAAAAAGCACAGCGACACTAACGGAAATTTAAAAGTTTGGTTTAGTCATTTCTTGAAATAAATTGATTGCAAGTGTTCGAAAAAAAAAGATCGGTATATTTTTCAGATATCATCACGTCATGCGGCGATGCTGGATGGAAGATCCGAAACGTCGACCAACATTCTTCGAATTAACAGAAATGATGGAGGACGTTGTACGACAGTTACGACGTGGTGTATCAGGTGGTGCACTTCTGGATAGTCACTATGAACGTGTCTCCGCACGGTCATTCGCCGTACCACTCATCACCACCACTAATTCAAGTGCAAGTGATGGTACCATTATTACTAACTTATAAACGACTTCATTGAATTTCAAATTAAAATTCAAGTCAAATCAAATAATATTCTGATAAAATTCTACTTCGCTTTTTACAACCTACTTTCCTAATCGAAGGAGCAATCAATCAGTAACCAAACATCTTCCAATTAAAATTGAACTTCACAGACGTAAACTACACTGACACATCCTCTTGTATTAGTAGCCGGCTGTGCTTCACTTTTACCTCAATTTGTAAACTGTAGTGCCGCTACGCCTGTTCCACCACATCTTTATGTCGCTCTTGAGTACCTACTTGCAACGTGTATTTAAACAAAAACTATTTGTTAGCTCCTTATTTACTAACCAGTCACCACTTTTACACATAAAGTTCAACATACTTTCAAGTTCAGCAGATGTCTGATGTGCACAGCTCCTTGCAAGAATAATTATGCATGCTATCAGCAGTCTGTACAAAAACGCTGGAAATCAAGACAAAAGCAACAAACTTTGCAACAACCTTCAGGCTTAGAGAGAACGGACTATCACATCCCCGGACTATGCCTTAAAGTTCGAGGCAACGAACTTCCCATAGCAGATTTTAAATGTGATGGATAATAGTAAGTTCATTTGCGAAAAGTGAATTTTGCTGCCAAGCCTTTTATTCACAAAACAGTTCTAATATGAAAAGTATTCCGAGAACGACCTGATTAAATAAACAGATGTGATATTTGGAAATTAATTACACAACAAAATTCAGTGAGTTAATGAGTATAACAAGCCACCTTGGCGTTTGAAATCTTGCTTGGAGATTTCCAACCTAACCATAAATTCATTTAAAGCCACATTCCCTGTTAAAAAATCCGGTGCTGCCCTACGAGTCATTAAGATAAAAAGAAACTGCAGCGTTTCCAACAAGCAATGATCAACACTGCAAATGAGAGTAAGAGGTAAAAGGAGTATTTGTGTTTAATACGAATCATTTTAAAATACTTAAAGACCAGAAAGGAAAGTGTTAAATTTATGATGGTGTGCCACTGCTTATTCTACTACAGTATGATCCCAAGACCCAATGTGAAATTACAGTAAGAGGTATATGTTATCTTCAGCAAATTTTCTACAAAAAAATGAACAAACAATGAAATTTCAAGTGATTTCACTAAATTCACTTTTAACTTCCTTTCTTAGCTTCTTAGTGATAGGCTCTTCCAACATTTCATGCATCCGTACAGTGGATGATGAGGTCTGGGCATTCTGCAATATTTCGCTGCTTGAACAAAAAAACACAATTTTTTAAATGGTAGGGTAAAACAGAAATTTTTACATAATTTATAATCGAAAATTTCCGGAACGAACCAGATGAAAAGGGTGCACAAGGTAGTACGACTTAGTTCAAATGTACTCAATAATCAATAAGAAATATAAGGATCAACTACAGCTTTTAAATGAGCGCACATTCTGCCATTCTGGATAAGAAACGTAGCCCGAACATATAAATATCTACCTGCTCTTTTTGCATTAGTCCTGCATGACGATTTTCCGAATATCTATTCACATATAACCACACTTGACTTTTCATACATGGAAGATACTCTTTTACTGCTCTACTATATATTTGATAAACAGAACGTCCCGCCCTTGCAACTTCATCACCTGGCTGAAAGTATGAATAGTTGGAAAGAGATAAACCTTACATAATTTTATAACAACCGAAATTATAATGCATCTTCCGATATGCTTTAGCAGGGTAATTTACGAACTCAATATTTCGGATTTTCAAGTTTAGATATATATCACGTGAAACAAAATGAGGCTTAAAATGATTTTTAAGAGTTAGAACTATTTAAGAGTTATCCTTTTTCTTCATACTACGAAAATCAAATAATTCAATGTAGGAGTCTTTAGAAAGCAAATTCTTCGCTTAACATAACGTATTATTCATCAGAAATTTGATAAACAAATTGAAGCGGAAAGAACCTTTCAAACTTTGGATACAGAAATATTCACTGAACCTATACCGCGGCAATGACATGCGAGCTTCCCAAAACACAGCAGTGAGTCTAGGTAGTTCATATGATTAAAGTACTAGAAAAACGTTTACTGCATTGAAGGTCGAGCAGTTTTCGAAAACTAAGTTCATGCACTGGATAAACTGAGCAACGTTCGTGAATGCATCCTTTGATTTTTCTTTCAAGCGTCGTGCAATAGTTGAAAAATCCATAGGTTGCTTGATGATCATATGATAACTAACGACAGTTCGTGGTACAGGTTGACTAAATGGTTCCACATCCAAATGTTTTTCATAGCAACTTAGTAAAACCTTTGAGCAGAGCTAAAATTGATATTTATCACCATCTCAAATTCCTGATTCCCAGAAAATAAAATTCTGTCACCGGTTTATCATTAGCATGATTTATAGCATCATTTATTGTTAACCAATTTTAAACACTTACCAATCTCTCGCGCTGTCCAATTGTACCCGCATTTTCGTGCAATGCTTCTGCTTCAGTACATAATGAACATGCCCATTCATCCCTAGAACTACTATTTCAACTTATTTAGGCGATTAAACTTAAATCAACCATGATTAGGAATAGTCAGAATCGAAGCACAGCATCTGACCTAGTAACTGTGCCAAATATCTACTTAATACACATGAACTTAATACACATGAATTCTGAAACGTAAAATCAGACATCAAGCTATCCATCAAATCATCACTGAATAGCCTCATAAAAACATACGGCAAATTCTCCATCTGCTCTTTTATGGTTGGGATATGACAAATATTATGAAAAACTCGTGGACAACGCGCACAACAACCAAGAGAGCCAGTTTTTTCATCACAGCCTTGCTGGCATACATAGCAATAGTCATCCCATCTTGATTCATCATTATCTGCTGAAGCTCCTGCTAAAATGAGATCTTTTCTTCAGCTACTTATGAACAATTTATTTTAAGCGTAAATCAATACACAGTAAGAACCGATCGGTCAGTTAAGACGTCTACAGCCAAGACTTTAACAAATTTAAAGTCCCTAAAGTCACTATTCCCCACGACTCTGACAAGAAAAATACTGGTGACGGCATGTTTTGAAAAGATAGCAGTCGCTTGTCAGACGGTAGATTTTTCCAGGGAACCTGGTGTTACAGGTAGAGTTAAGAATAGGGAAGAATAAGACAGTTAAAAATAAAAAATGTACAAAAGAGAAATAAAAAAAATACCGAATTGAGTGGCAGAAACTACACACAAACCTTGGAACTGCTGCTCACTTCCAGTTCTCAGTTGTTCTGGATCCGACAGTTTGCTTTGATCGAACTGGGTTTTGAACATATTTGACACCTTTGCGATTTCATCATTGTTACTTTTTTTGATGCCAACTGTTATTTTCAGTGGAGCTGGTTCGGGGTCCTTTGGTGGTGGCGAGCTAACACTGCAATTACAAAGAAAATCTCACAAATGTTCACTAATGCTTCCCGGAAATGATACGGCTGTACGTCACATGCCAAACATCACTAGAAAAACCCATCAATAGCTTACCATGTACTCGCTGACGGTCCAGAATTGATAAGCGCATACTTTTGCTGCGTCGAAGATGTTACACCACGATTAGAAACCGGTGAATTAAAGCATACATCAAATCCATCATGTGCTGCAGATGCATCAGCATTTTGAGTGTATACACTAGAGTTGTTTGAACTGCTTGCAGGTTGGGTATCCGCCGTGGCTGCACTAGATGATGATACGGTCTGTACAGCAGAAGAAAAAGTGGAAAGCGAATTCGAGCTCGAAATCGGTAAAGGGTTAACCATACTAAGTCGACTAGTCTGCATTCTATAAAAAATAAAATATTAGCTACATCAGTGATATGTAAGAACCGTAATTAGCCACATCAGTGACAGGTAAAAATGTCATAACCTGTGGTTTAAAGATCAGGAACGAATGTAAGTGTTCAGGGATTTGGAGCCCTCATAATTCTTGTCCTGAGAAAAACGTGCTGTCAGTTAAATCAGAAGAACCAACAACTTAAGACGTAATTCCTTGAGGGTTGAAGTGAAACTACAAAGACAAAGTTCAAGTTTCCTATAATCTAAACTAAGAAAAAAAAACTGATTTTCATATTACAGCAGATGAACAATACAATGATTCGCCGGATCGCTTAAGAGGAGAGCTTGCATGAGACCCTGGAGCGAGAGGAGCCCCAGATAAGCTGCTTCCTGAATGTGAACTTGTTAACTGCATATTGGAGACTCGGTGAATATCTGCAATGTAATTAAGTGTCCAAATGAAACAATTTCATAAAATGTACGCAGCACATGCAAGATATCTGTTCAACAAAACCACCGCGTTTTCATGATTGAAACCGGCTTTATACAACGAACGACCAGGATGTTTGAAGGTTTTCTCAAAAAGCAACTGTTCTACCGGTAGATACATATGTCACAAAAAACGGGAATGATGAACCACAAAGCTTTAAGCACGTGGAAGTGTTCTGTTGAACTGTGAGAGGCATTCCTAAAACTTTGTCAAGTTCTATCCTTCAAACTGTTTTAAAGTAATATTGTCATCTATAAAGATGCTTATATTTTTATGAAAACTTACCGTTATATGCTCCGACTAAATTTGATGTTGGCGGTTGTTGAGTTGGCATGGGATTTGGCAAAAACATTCGCTGAGTATATGGAAGGATTTGCCCAGCAGGAAGGGTATATGGAGGAACATATGGTCGTTCGGTCGTAGTCAATCCAGCTATAAATCAAATTTGGATTGCAATGAATCCATAAAGTATTAAAGTATATAATAAATAGCTCGCACACTCACTCAGTGATAAAATCCCAATTCGGAACTACGGAATCTTACGAGAGAGAACCTTAATCCAAGAAAATGCTATTCAAATTCTGATCTTTCCTGAAAGTTAGAACTTGTTTTTCCGATCACCCCTTATTCATCAAATTCTTTCAAAACTGTATGAAAGCAGCTATCCTGCAACTATCAAATATAGCACCATCTCTCCGAAATAGTTACTCCTACATCTCCCAAGCAAGTGTCATCATTCTGCATGCTGCGATTAAAACGGGTGAAAGGTAAGGGAATTTAACTCACAAACATATGGATATGAATATCGTGGGCTTGGTAGCTGAATAGACCCTGGACGTTGAGAGTTTTCAGTCAGCAGAGAACCAAAAAACTGAGACTGCGGGAACCCTTGCCTTCGAGCATTTTGCATTTGTCTTGCTGCCAACTATAAGTAAAAGGTGAAGTTCAGATGTACCAACAACTAGTAATTTGTTGCTGCAAACTCACGATATGCATAAAATGCAATGTCCCAAAAAATGTAGGCTAAACAATAATAAGATTTAAAATTTTTTAGAACCTTATATTTCTTGATACTAAAAATCCCTTCTGTATGAAGAACAAAACCCAACCTCCTGGACATGAAACTGTTGCTGTTGCAAAAGCCGGGAATGCTCCTGTGATACTGGCAGTCGCAAAGTAACAGGATTTGAGGTACTCGGCATAACTGATCTATTCGGGTATGAGCGTTGTGCATAAATACTTGTCGATGAACAAGATCCTCTCGATCTATTCGTTGCGGTGTCGAACAATGGAACATCTATGGGATTTGAAGAGAGAGGTGTTGGGGTAACTTCTACCTAAAGAATTCCTCAACATGATGAAAAATACAGCTAAGCAATTATAGGAAATTCTGTTCAAACGTTATGCTGGTGACATGAGAGATTTACATATTACACTGACGAAATATTCAAGGAAACAACTTCCTGGATCATTCTATCCAAAAGTTCTTTTTACAGAACGTTAAACACAACTACTGACAGTTTTTAGTGTTCCTAAATCATCGACTTCGGCAAAAATCCGCCCCCACTGACTGATATTTGCTAGAACTTGTTCTATATCGGGTTTGAACTGAACCGTCGCTGGACGCTGCAGGCCATTCAAACTTCTCTGGAAACAATTTTTAAACCGTTAGCAATTTACATAAAGTTCTTCTGAAAAATATAAAGAATACTGAAAAACATCCCAAACTTAACAAACCTCACTACTAACTTTCTTTGCTTTAATAACTATGATACAGTTCTCCAAAAACTGCCGCATAACCACAAGCGTTGTGAGATCGTCGAAATGTTTGATGTGTGAAGCGTATAAGTTAATCTACAACCAACTCAGACTTTTAAAAACTGTTGATACAAAATATATGATTTTCCAAGCCTGCTGCAAACTCAGGACCTACTGAGAACAAAATGAAGAAATGAGGTTTACGATGATTTTGCAACTAAAAAAACCACTTATTCCCAGTGCAACGCAATAATTTTGTAACTAGAAACTAGCAATTTGTAACCAGCAATTTCAGCACAGTCCATTAAAATAAATCCACTTACTCTACTGAATCGTCGTTTTTGCCAAAGTAGCTCATTACGAAGTTTGTCATACTCCTGCCCTTTATAAAACTGAACGGCATCCAGTGCCCGCAACAGGTCATTTCCCCTCCTCATCACCTGCAAACAACAAATTTTACAACAGCACAGCAGTTAAAAAAAAAAAGCTACTGCAATGAACCTGCCAGTACTTTGTCAGAAGTATTATTCATTTTCAAACTTCATCCAAATGTTCCGTCATTAGTAATATGGCCAACTCAACAACATTCGGAACTGATTTTACGCCATGCTTAATGAGAAAAATTACCGCTTGACAAATATGCACAACTTGATTCCCAACTTCCTTCTTTAAATTAGCAACACGTTCACTCAAAGCATTCTTACGCACTTGTATCATTGATAAACTGAAAAGCCCTTTTATAATTTGGTTGCATTAATAAAATATTGGTTGCTAAACCGCTCAGTATATGTCTCCCGGTCAAATCAGATCTTGGTGTAACATTTACAGCCTGAGAACGAGATATTAAAATAAAAGATGACGGCTGTCAAAAAATTATAAAAGCCGATAAGTCGACGATTTTCAGAAAGTCTCTTAACTGTAGTATTTAAAAAGCAATATCTACACCTGCAATCGATGTGTGTTGTCTCTCGTGCTGTTGAAGACATAATTTTACTCTCATCGACATGAGCATTTGGTAAATGAGATAAGGGTGTTACCATATGTGAAGGACCCTCATGAAGTCTACTGGTGACACACGTCATGCACACATACTGTAAAATCCAGTTTACTTATCACAAGAACTGAGTGAAGATACTAACAAACAGAACATATGGGAACTTATAAGTAGTAAAGTAATTCTTTATTTCTCGAAAAAGAATTTTAATGCCACATATAATTATGGCAAACTACCAAACGAAAAAGTTCTTACCGACCCACACTGACATAACGATATAATTTTCATATTGCTATGGAGACGACAACGGACACACTTCGGAATCACAGGACATAACTGAAAATGATAAACATGAAGCCTGCAAAAAAAATTTCTGAAATATATCCTTTTCAAAAATAGCTAGAACTAGTCTTCCTGCAAAACTTTTAAAACAGGCGCAACAAGTAAATGTGAGTCTTGAGATAACAGCAACAACTATTTATAATTGTCATTTTTAACAACACAATGAATTTGAAAGAAATATTAACTAACAGTTTGCAAAAAATGAGAAGATGTTGCGGTGACGCGTTGATGTGCTAAACTGCAATCAGCACATAAAGCTTCATTGCAAACAATACATTTAGTTGTAGCCTGATGCTTATCTGGACAGACTGCAGATTCACATCTTCTGAAATAGAAAATGAAATGTTCCGGTACAATTAATCACAGCTAGAATGACGAAAACGACATTTCCTGCATCATTTTTAAAGTAAGGCTTCATCAAGAACGGCAGAAAAGTTGTTCGTGAACTCCAGTTATTAAGCACGATTTTAGGGACAATACATAAAAGCTCATTTCTACATTTACATAATAACATAATAAAATCAGTACACTCAACAAACATACTGCCTAGTTCAAAAATGGAGGTAACTAACCTTATAGTACATTCGCCTGTATTTGGAAGATTAAGTACATGAGATCGAAGACATTCCGTGTGACAAATCTCGCAAACCAACGTCTGGTGATTCAGTGATGCTGTAATCAAATCAAATTTCAATTTCTGACCTTCCCTGTTTTCTGAAAAACTGCACAGAACTGTACCCTGTTAATAAGACCATACCAGACCTTGTTCACATTTAGTTTTACAGGACGGACAAAAAGCATGAAGACACGGGAGCAGCGCTGTTATGGGGGTTGAATCAGCAGGTGGCGAGAAACCGCAGAGTTTGGCGCGACACAAATCACACCGATTAAAGTCTTCTCCCATCTGCAAAGCAGTTGATCCAATATATTCATATAATTATACCAAATTAACCCGTCAGTAAATTGGATTGAAAAACAGTAAAAAGCATATTTATATATGGAGCTGATGCTAAATGATCTTAGTAAACCATTTTGCAGTGAAAAAATTCGGTAATCGTAGAACCAATCTAAAAGTTGTGCACAGCCAGAGTACTAGGGTATGGGCATGATGAAGTACACTGGCTGGGTACAATAAAGCTATCACCACGTAAAACCAAGAGGAGATCGTTATAAGGACTGCTTTATAGGCATTAGTGGACGAAATTGCAGCATGTAACAACTGGATGGATATATAAAAACGTCAACACTCATCACACCAACCTGACCCGGATGTGACTTTAATGTCCAACCATAAACCATATGTTGTGTATGTGCTTTCATGTAACCCGTGTGTTAGGGGAAAATACACATGTGTTGATGGACGACGCATACAGATTGCTGCTAATCAACATCCCTCAAACAAACATCACGTAAGGGATCACACGATGATCATTGACTGTGTTGCATGCGTATCTCCTCTCTCTCCTCTACAAATGGGTGTTGTGTGCCTTTCTCCTCGAAAAGATGGCTAACCACCATGGTTCATTCGGTTTGCGAGCTAGCTCAAACCGGATCGCTCCGGTTCACCATGCAGGATTGTTTGTTTTCTTGTCTGTCTGTTATGAGGGTGAGGATAGACAGTGTTGTATGGGGAAGCCTCTGAAACGAATCGATAATGGAAGGAATGCGAATATCAGAGGACCATAGAAGAGATAATGGTTACGAGATGTTTGTCGCATGACGATTCTCGCGATGAGATGTCGCATGACGATTCTTTAGACGAATTGTGGAAGTAAAGGATGAGGGTCGACGTGTACAACGAAAATAGCTATGTAGAAAACTGAAAGAAGTAGTAACTGAAACGGTTAAGTAAGTTATCTGCGATCCTGTGGAATAATTAGGTGGGAGAAGGGAGAGGGGAGAGGAAGGATGAGACTTCTTAATATTGTTGATGCACTTCCTGACATAGTCTCATTGTCTTATGACCACTTCCTCCATCTGGCAACAAAGCTGTTGCGTCAGTAAAATTAGCGTGCAAATTTCGCTCAGTAACTATTGCCATGTTGGGGTCGTCGCTGCTATTCTACATTACCACTTTTTTGAGGAAAATTACAACTATAGCATATCGCATTAAAGGAGAATATCACGTATCGGTTGGAAAAAAATGCTTTGATAGCTAGAGATAACTTGATTAAGTGATTCGGGAAGTATTGGCATGTGTGACCGACAAATAGCATTTTACTCGGATCTGAGTCAAGGCAAGATGAAGGAGACAAGTGCTGCACTTACATCGTCCTTTGTTTAAGGCCAATCGTTGGGATAAAGAGGTATGAATACCAGGTATGATAGGCACACTTTGTTCATATTATCACTGCCGAGAAAATGGAGGGATTAGTTCCGGGATTAGCAGCAGATCTATCTAGAAGTTATTTAAAACAACGAAATAATTCAACAACGTAAAGTTTTTTGTTTTCTTCATTCTCAAAAATTGTGACACTAATCCTCTCTTAACTTCTAAGTAAAATATAATTACACATTTTTACAAAGCAAGCACAGAGCGCTAAATTCAGACGATGAAACCTGAGGATTAGTGTCACACTCGATATCACCTTCCGAAATAGTTCACCCCTTCGTATTCTAAGTTAATGTGTTCTAGCAAGGAAATCCTGCAGTAATATCTGTTCCCTACTGCTCTATTTTTGCAGTCACTCACTCAGTATCATCGAAAAATATCTTGAACATAAGTTATACTTTTAGCTCCAGTCCTCGCTCTTTTGAAATCAGTTGCTTTTCTGTTTTTTCTGCGAGTCCTTTTCTCTTGAGACTGAATTAAATTAGAACGCAGAGATGTGATAGCGGGTTTATTGAATTTTCTTCCTTTTTTTATCTGCCCTGAATTAAAAACATAGATGCACGTCTATGTTAAACCTCGAAAGTTCATTTCGATGTTTACATGGATTTTGAAGTGTTCGTTTCATTTGTTAATGTTACTTTCAATTTCAGTAAAACTTGGGCTCAAAAATGGTTTCGATCACAAGCTTCATCATCCATCATTCTATTCTGCTGTAGATGAAAGCGGTCGCTTACTAATAAGTCTTCCTTGAATACTTTTCAATCATTCCCGCATTTTTTCTTAAAAAACATCTAGTTGCTTATGCATTTCCAAAACTTCCCTTACAAAATCCAGGGATTAGATTTACATAACTGACTTTTGTTTGCATTGTTCCATTTTTTTGGCCGGTTATTTGCAAAAAATGGAGTTTTTCGTTTCATATGAAAATCTAGAGATGAGAAATTGAGGAATGACTGTACTATAACCATTCCAGGTGAAATTTTAGAGGAAATCCAACAAAACCAGTGTTGTTGAGGTTCGTGCTTCTGATTTTCAATAGTAATTTAGCTTGGAAAATCACAACACAATGAACATTACGTTGTAAATTTCAACTAATAGATAATTTATTGAACCAATCAAGGTCTTCATCAGAAACCCTATCCTGATCAAACATTATAAATCCCATAGCACTACAACCACCATAATATTCTCGATGTCACTCACCTAGATATCATTTTTCCTAGTGTCATTCACAATGAAAGATCTAATCTTGGACGCAAACCAATTTGTAGAAAGTACTACTTCAAAACTCGGAGGCACGTAAGGTTAGAGGACGTGGTACAACCATTTGTTGTTATGAACTTTTATATCCTTGGTACTCGTCTCCGAAAGACATATTCGAATTCTGCTGCCTTTGGCAACTATTGAACCGATTTCGCAGGAAATTTAGACCACTGTGTTGCTGCTGTATACGCAACTCACTGTATCAGTGAGGAGAAATCACCATGGCAACAAAAGCATTTACCAGGATCTTTTATTGCCCAAAAATTCGTATCGTAAGAAATAAGATCAGAAAACAAATACACTTCAATTTGAAGTTCTGCAATGGCATGTCGAGCACTTGTTGAATAAATTGGGATCTTTATGGTAAATTCGAAATGTACGATTAAAAAACGGAATAAAGACAAACATTCCATCTAGCAGTGACACATTACAGGAAGTAAAGTTATCATTTCAAATGAAAACTACATCTGCTTTAATGCCTTGATATTTTGTCACCTTCCTGCAAAGAATTACACTGGTCAATGTGAATGTAAGCCAGATCCAATAATAGTAACTGGAGATGCGAAAAAATGATGGCAATAAATGAGATTAATTTCTCGAAAATACTGATAGCGCTAATCCTTGTAAAGTTCAGTACCAGTGGCATAAGTACTACAATAAATCCCGACAAAACAAAATTGATCGTAAATACAAGCCGGCATACATCCAGGCACATGCAGATGTATATAAGAACACATATATTAACATACATATATACATGCACATATACATACATGCATACATACATACATACATACATACATACATATATACATACATACATACATACATAGGATGACACAGGACTATTCCATGAAGAATCTGTGGACAAAACGAATTACGGAGGAAGTGTTAGCGCTGCTGCCTTAAAGCTTACCACGAATAATTTTCGGGAAAAAGTGAAAAATTGACGTGAGAAGGAAAATCCAACGCCAAAGCAATCAAAATGGGAAAAATAAATAAAAAAATAAATAAGAGAAAAATGAAGGAAAAATGTGAATGTAACAGGAGTATTAATCTGTGCTTCTAAATAAACCTGAATACTTGTAAGTCCAAATGAAACAGTGTGTAAAAACAATAGGTAGCAATCTGTGGAGAAAATTTATGGTACTAAAAAAGAAGGGTGAGACTGCCAGGAAATTGTGGAAGGAAATAATAGAAAAGCTTGACCGATTATTGGCTAAGACAAAAAGAAACAAAAAACCGAGGTGGGAATCAAAACATGCAATAAAACTACATGACAAGTAATTACCAGCATTTCGAGTAATAACGAATTACATGCTTTTTAATGAGAACACATATTTAACCTAATCCAGTAACTACAAAATGATTGAAGGAAATAATACAAATAGACTAATGTTACGGAAGTATTGCCAGTGAAGTTACGGATCTGTTTTGCTCTTGTACCTTGCATTACACATTCGAAAACTTCTGGTCATCCATTAATAGATAACGGTATCATTTTCACTTCTTCAAAAAGTTAAATGCATAGCTTAGTGATCTAAGCCATTTTACAATGTTCAAAAGACTTTGGAAAAAGTCCCACCAATTTCGATGGATGTCGGCTGTGCATTTCCATTTAGAATGGAGGACAAGAAAGGAACGCATTTCCCCCAACGCTTTGGAAAAGATACAACTCCCAGTTCCTTGTCATAACTAAACAGCAAAATGAATAAATATAATATAAAATAACTAAAATTAGTTACTTCAACACTTCACAAACAATGCAACGGATTAGTAACATTAAACATTTAGCACAGAGAATAAAAAATGAACTACGGAGGGCTATGAATTAATACCACATTTGTTCTTTCACGTCAGCATCAATCGTAACAGAAGCACCTTCACAGCTTGTCTGCAGCGGTGCAGTCACCTGAGATGTGAACCATCTCTGACCGGTCTGGTAACGACGTCGTGACGGACGTTCACCAAATAAACGCTCTGGATCGTCAACCGCCTGAACTGAACGAGCCTGGGCACGTATCTCGCTATAGAGATCCTTTGGAGGGCGCTGAGGCAAAATCTAGAAAAACAGATCATAAAACACCATTCCACAAAAAATAGTGAATATCTTCATTGTCCATCGTGTTGACCTTAATAATCTTACCATACAGTTTCATTTAGAAATAACAGAGTATCTATTACAGAATGATTTCCAAAAGAAAATTTCCAAAAGTTGGTCCTCAAATCTGTCTATTTGGTAAGGGCGTGTTTTAATCAGCCAGTAAATACTAGGACTTGAAAAGATTCAGTTGACACCATTTGTGTAAACCCTACAAATTCTTTGTGCAAGAACGCTCCAACAAAAACAGAATCATCATGAATAATTTTTGACCTAGTATCTGTAGAAGGCAATTGTATGTAAGTGGAGAAAACTTACAGTTTTGTCAATCAGTTCACGATTCTCACCGAAATCAAGAATCTCTCTGTCTTCAATAGTCTCAGTGGCATCCCGTGGCGGCCAAAAACGACCTGAAGGAATCGTTATTGGAAGCGAGCAGCCGTATGATAAAGATCCCGTTTTTCTGATCGGTTCCGATTCTCTGTCTTCAATCTCTACTGAACTTGTATGCAAATCTACAAATCAGGAAAGAGCTGCGGTTAAATTCTCATGAAAATTTGTAGAAATTGACTGGGCATAACAAAAATATCATTTTTTTTAATCTGAAGTTGAAACGTAAATCCTTCAGATTTTGCTCAAGACCTGCTCGGATTCCAAATGACACTGAATCTGAAGACTTAAAACAACCGGAAATTAGGAAAAATAGTAAATTAACAAATACGGAAACATGAATAGAACCGAATGTCGGTAGTAAAATCTCAGGATAATTACATAAGGAAAGATGATAATTTCGAACAGCCAATACTTCCGGAGTAAAAAGGCATCAGATTGGAGAGATTAAAAAATAAAAACTTTCCAGAAATTGCTACACAGATTCTGTTATGTCATAGTTTCGTAGTTTTTATCATATACGACCGTAGTACAATGAAGCTAGAGAAAATAGCAAAAACTGAAAAAAAGAGTTGGACCAAAGCATTACCTTTCTCCTCAACCCATGAATTTTCAGGCTGTCTTGTTCTAGCAATCATATTAGCACCGTCTCCACTAAGAGTCAAATGCGCTTGAGACATATCAAAATTACCAGAATCTGTAAATTGAAAGTGCTCAGAAATAGATGTTATATTGCACACATGAAAATCCCCGCAACTGCCACGTATCATTGAAAAACCTTAACTTTATAAGGTTGATCTTTATAATGATTGCCCTTTTCGAGTATCCTCCTTATCGCTGATGACAAAAAATTTTGGCAAGTAAGATAGCGCAGTAAAATGTGAAGCAAAGCTTAAAATTTAAAAGGTATGTCATTTCTTCAAATAAAAATCAGTACAGCTGAAAGCAAATCCCCAAGCTAAGTAGAGAATGCTTACTCTGAAATTTATTTAAGGTAAATTAAAACATGATAAACTTATATTTAGTATTCAGATCACAGAACAAACATAGTTTATTTTTCCAAAGATCTTCCTGTAAATTTAATTTAAAGTACGCTAAAATAAATCAAAAAAACAATGTGAAATGCATAACAAATCGGAAGTTGGAAATGACTGCTTGCATGCAATTAGTTCTGACAACATGAATTTTTACATTTTCGAATTTGAAAAAATATGTAAATAAATGAAGAACAAACAAACCGTCGGACTGAATATCGTAAAACAGATCGAACATTGCAGATCCCTCACTTAAATTACCCGTTTCTTTTTCCGGCACCATATCTTCATCGAAAGAGAACAAGCCTTCGCCAACCACTACAAAATAATGCAAATTTCACATCTGATACATCCACTAAACTGATAAATAACATTATTCTTAATAGGATGGTCCAGTTATGCACCAACGTCCTATCATTATGGAAAACTTTTTAGTGGCAAGAAACTCGCGAAACATAACTGTAAACTGCCAAGGACAAGTTGAAAAGACAAGGGTGAAATGAGCAATTTTATATTACATATAACTCTTATGTAAAAATTTGGATAGGATTGCGGTGAAGAAAGAAAAAAAATCAAAAAACCAAGAATTATACTCTCTTCCCGTTCCTCGTCATATCTGTCCATGTCTTTTCCGTTAACCTTTATGATGAGATCTGATGAGCCAGGAGACCGTATGTTGCGCACGAATCCGCTGTCTGCTTCTATTACCTGAAGTTTGGGATAAATATAAAGAATCCAGTGGACACAAAATTCAAAAAAAGACCGACAGAAAGATCAATAAAAAGAAAGAAAGGATAATAACAGTGGAAGGAATGAACCACTGCTCAACACTATGCGAATCAGAGGAATAAACCGGAATCACTCTAAGCAATTCTTTGATAAACAAAATTTGCATGGAAAAATGAGTTTATCAATGATGCACCTGGACAAATCAGTAACTGACATGAAGGACTGTGTCAATACTACCTTCCACTGCAGTTTCTTCTGCAAGTGGAAAATTCGAATGAATAGAAGAAACAGTGAAACACAAACCACGTCGGAAGTGGCCATTTCTAGGCAGTTCTTAGCAAACGGCTTCAACTTTACGGCCTCCTGGCAATGGGAACTTGAAGATACTACCAACGTTGTGCCTGCGTTCCAAATTCCCGTCTGCAGAAAATTTACATTTTCATCTCTCTTTTATTCGTTACTAAGTCGATCAACGTATTTTATTGACGTTTGAAAGTATCAAACAACAACAATGTGGTCATTTCTGCCAAATTCCTTGTCTTATCAGTTTTCACAAAATGCTTTTTGGTAAAACGCAAAACTCTGCATTTTAAAAAATAATTCGATGAACGCTACTTGTAGGGATTTTGTTATCTTACTTCACACTTATTTTTCGCCATATCTTTTACAAAATCACATTTTTCGAAATCTTTAATGAAATTCCCTGCAAGTGATGCAATAAACAGAACAGATGGGCAGTCCTAGTACACCACTGGATAAGAGGGAGGTTATGTTCCTCGAAACTAGGGGTAAGCTGAGAATCACACATCTCTGTCCACTCAACTGAAGTCAATGGTGCAAACTACTAACAGCCGACCAGTGAGCAAATAAACAAAGTGGTTTGATGGGTGAAATTCATAAAAAGTTCACGTGTAATTATGTCCAACAAGGAAGAATGCGCTGTGCCAAATGAACAAACGACGGTCATACCGTGCTATATCATTTTAAGTCCATGTGTGAAACAAAATCAAGACGAACAATTTTCGTTGAAACCTTGAATGACACTAAAACATTCCCAGTACTAGTGAAGAATCTTAAGTCATATGATCTCTTTCTCATAAAACTTCTTATAAAGTCTAATTAAATTGCCTGTGCAAAGCTAGATATCTTTACAACCACCTATACTTGCACTTCTCTTAAATTTGTACTTTGTTTCACTGATCTTAAATTTAATTGGTAGTATCGCCAGTGTTTGCTAACAAACGATATCGAAATACAGTGAACACTTTCAGTTGTTTACTGCATTGAAATCGTTTGTAACGGCATCGCCTATAAAAATGGCTGAAAAACGAGAATCTTACCAGATACTTTCAAAAACAAAACTGTCAAGCAGAATGCTTACTCGCCCATTTTGATGGAGTCGCTCGCTCAGTCCCTCTAGCAAATAATTACAGTAGTGATTGAAATTCCCAACTATTCCACAAAAACTGTATTTTTTATATATCATAAAGCAGACCCTAAAAGAGAAACACGTATTAGGACAGAAAATCAAGAACTAATTTTCTTTTTTTTCATAAATTCTTTAGCCAGTTTAATAAAAGACTTTCGATTGTTTTCAAAACTATTAAATTCAAATGGAGCTGAAAATAAATGAAGTAGAAGGGGTCTCGACAGATTAAGCTTTCGTTTTTAGCAGTTTAACGCAAATATAATACCACTGCTCATGAACAGTGATTAACACCTACCCCTAAACAGACTATGTTGATCTACTTGACATTTCTTAGTTATTCAAACGCTTTGTATACATGCGTTGGGTAAGAATCTTTGAGAAAAACATATCTTATTGATTCCTGAGTATCCGAAAAATTAGTGGTTCATCGGAATTAGTTTCGCAAATAAACACTTAGCTTAGGATTTCTCAAACCTCTCATTTCAAGAAGATGTGCAGCAGATCTCGCAGTTTATCTTATCTTCACTCAAGGAAGTTTGCAATCTTAATTTTCAACATCACTTCGTTTTTCTTCGCATGGAGATGAAGAAAAAAAAATAGGAAATCCAAACTGACGACTTTTCCAAAATATTATATTACGTACGTTTTTAGTTTCGCCGTTACTCTCATTATTGGATATATGCCAGCTTTTGTTTTGTAACTGCTTAATATTTGTGTGCATACCGGGAACAGGTATGTGGAAGATTTCAGGCACCACAGCAATCGGGAAGTGCCGCATTCACGATTTCACTTTTTTTATTTTTTTTTTTCGAGAACAAAATGTGTTGTACTGTTTCAGTTCATTCACTTCCAATTTGTAATTCTTCAGCAAACTGTGATATCGTACTCGAGTT
>NW_018108329.1:0-1245 GCF_000183805.2 Loa loa | reverse complement strand
AATCTTAATTTTCAACTATCTACTTCGTTTTTCTCGCATGGAGATAGAAGAAAAAAAAATAGGAAATCCAAACTGACGACTTTTCCAAAATATTATATTACGTACGTTTTTAGTTTCGCCGTTACTCTCATTATTGGATATATGCCAGCTTTTGTTTTGTAACTGCTTAATATTTGTGTGCATACCGGGAACAGGTATGTGGAAGATTTCAGGCACCACAGCAATCGGGAAGTGCCGCATTCACGATTTCACTTTTTTATTTTTTTTTTCGAGAACAAAATGTGTTGTACTGTTTCAGTTCATTCACTTCCAATTTGTAATTCTTCAGCAAACTGTGATATCGTACTCGAGTTAATTGGGATCTAAAAATTCGAAATATCTCCCATCAAAGGGTTGGTGAATTCGTTAAAGGTAGTTTTTTTAAATAATTTTTCCATAACCATAACTGGCCAGACTTCTTCCTGCTCAAGTCAAGGTAAGAGATCAGAGATAATTAAACTAGTTTTAGATCTGAAAATATGAACCGTTTGTTCATATAAGTATTAGTGTTCTTTAAAAAAGTCAAGAACAGATGTGCAGAAGATCCAGCGACGAAAAAGATTAAGGAAGATTAAAAAGTGTCGCTATAGTAATACAAACACTTCATAATATTTTCAAGACTGAGAGCAAATAAACTAATCTTTATTACGACTAACCTTGGCAGATGATCTATATTAGAGTGTTCAAACATAAATCAGAACAAGAGACAACGAGCTTGATCCTATTCCATTAATATTTCAGGTTATTTAATTTAATGCTCCATTCAGTCCGTTGTTTATTCCCCATGAAAAAGCTTTTAAGGCATCCGCCCATCTAATAATGATGATTTTGCGGTTTAGTTCAATTTAACGACTGCAGAGATTACAACCCAATATTAAAGTTCTAGCAAGACCAAGTATTCCTGTCCTGTTTTGTTAACTTTTCAACTAATTTTTGATAGCAAAAAAGTAAAAAAGAGTGACAATACCGTGACAATGAAAAATATCCCCCTCTTTGAAAATATCTCAGTTATTTCGGAATACCAGTCCCTGATAACCGTACTCAATTAAACTTGAAATCCTTGACGATAACCTGCTTTCGTCGGACCAAATCTCCCCTCCTCATAGCCCTCGCAGTCAGTTCGAAGCGAAATTGAAATATGATAAACGAACGAATCAGAGACACATATGTAGCATGCTACACAGAAAAACATAACACGCAGATATG
>NW_018108328.1:138315-155786 GCF_000183805.2 Loa loa | reverse complement strand
AAATTTGAGGTTTCGTTTTCACGACAGATATCTTTCGTACAGCTATGGTAGCAATGATAACAGTGTTAGTAATCATAATAATGCATTGGGACTGTAATAACGATAGCTTCGAGTGGAAACAACAGAACAAGCAGCTTGTTTGCTTTCTGGTTTAGTTGAGTAGCATGTTTGTTGATCTGGCCAGTTGGTAAGTTAGTAAGATGCAGGATTTAAGAATTACAGACGGTAAAGTGAAGTTTTTTGAGAAAGTAATCGAAGGATTAATATTAGTAACGCAAAAACAGTCATTAAGTAAAGATTGTATCAAAACAAAAGTTAAAAATTAGCTGAAAGCAAATTTTAGCTTGCCAATATGATAAATGTATTAATGTTATCAGTTGCTGCAAAGAAGAAATAACACGAGATTTATAAAGCAATCAATTTGTAGAAATATATATATAATCGGTAAAGGCAATGGAAAGAATTTAAGATATTTTAGGATTTCGGAGAATATATTAACAAGAAATTTGCACAAATATGTCAATAATATTTAAAAATTCCATTTCCTAAATAGCTTAGAAATTCGAAATATATGTGAGACTCATTTTGACAGTCGGATTACCAGGGTAAAGTGGCATGTCGATGATCCATGAATTCTGAAGAATATACTGATTTTCCGTTTATTAAACCAACTGGCAAAGTGTGCACAGGTATGCATACTTTTTAGTAGATAATTAAATTTACTTGATGACTGGGATTTTACAGTTCTCACACTTTGAGGATTTCCCGAAAAGAGCAAATGTGTTTTGGTGCTTCACCGATACAGCATTTCCTTTTTTGACCAAACATGTAAGAAATTAATTTTATGATTTCATCAGGAATAAAATCCATTAACGTTCCGCTTAGAATTTGTTACATTTTAATTATAAACTTGCTGAAGTAACGGTAATAATAAAATATCTCAATGATCTCAGAAGACATCAATTTACTGCTACTATGGCGATTTGAAAAGGATAAGTGAATTTGCCACAAATCAATAAGATATCAAATTGAAGCCAATGAAATCAATAAATCCATCTGCCACAAATTCATGTATTCAGTAACTCTACAATTACTCCTGACACAGTGATCATCAATGCTTGAATCATTCGTTTCAACTGGATTTTAAGCAGCTCACTATCTCAGATTATTTCACAACATGACATTATTTATCTATCGACTGGTGTTGTCTTATTCACTGTTCAAATACTAATTCTGAAAGATTTTATTGTAAAATTTACATTTATGAAAGTTTACAAATTTGAAATTTACATCTTTGAACATTTTTGAAATAATTTTTTAATTTTTTTTTCTCAATTTTTTCTGATGAAATATTTTGCAAAAAGTGAAAAGTTGTAAATGCTGTACTGTTCAAATAATCCTTCTGTGAGTTTGTGTTTGATACATGGTTGATGTGTAGGTAAGAAAAAGATTTACCGTAATCATCGTTATGAAAGAGACACTGATAGTTCAAATCTAACTGGTTCAGAAGACCGAAATTAATTTTCGATTTTTTAACAAATGAATAATACTGACCTGAATGGGGGAAGAGAAACTTTTGACTTACACTCATCTAATATTAGTTTGAAAAAAATTCCTGACTAAATTAACGTACTGCTTAATTTGTTTATAGTGATTTAAGCTCTTACTTACCTAATGGTTTACTTTCTTATTCTATATTCGAAACCTTTCGCTCATTCAATCCTTTTTATTGTCGTTAAAATCATTTCTTTTTGATTGAAATTCAAATTTATGCATTGGAAAATTCTTATCTGAATGAATGTATAGAGTCTACTTTGTTTCTTTCTTTTTTTATGTAAGATTGGTCATTTTGTGGGACACACTTTTGATGGTAAAACATTGAAGCAAATTAGTCGGAAAAATAGTCAAAGCATATGAAATTTGAAATTCACTAATTATTTATATTATTGCTCATACAGAGAGCTTAATCCAACTCTTTTTCAGATCTCTACGGGAAAATCTCTTTAGTTAGGAAATTTTCGAACTGAATGAACAAGTAACCTTTTTTACTTTAAATAGAAACTTCTCGGCGAAGTTAAAGTCAAATGATCAAAAAATAGTTTCTTTCTTTTGAATTTTTTATGAAGGGCGATCAATAATACTCGTTCATTACCATTCCCGGTGATTTCCAGAACTAAGAAACGGTCAAGAAAATTCTTCATTTTCACCTTGTATATAGTGAATACCGTATCAAAGTACACCACAATTAATAACAACCAGGAGACTGTTAGAAATTCAAAGTAAGCAACAAATTAAGTAATTGAACAAAAGAATCAAGTGCCATAATTACTAGTTGATAAGTAAACAGTTAAGAAAAACAGACAAACATGAACGATCAATTAAGCGGAGTGAAAAGAAACACACAACTGATTGTGATGAACAGGATTTGTTAAGTAAATGAGATGACTGGTAGATCGCAAATACGAAATCAGGACATAGGAAACCCAGCAAATCCAGCTCTGTAACACGTGAGGCCAAATTTCAAATGCAAATTTTGATTGCTCTGGAGCGGCAGCCGCAAGTTTTTCAACTGCTTTTTTATGAACTTATAATTCTTCGATCTATTTCATCTGAATTTCAAATCCATACATTAACAAAATTGTCTTATGAACAAAAAACAATTTCGGAGTTCCAAAACGCTTCAAGTTGGGCAAAATATAAAGGAGAATAGGGATTAGAGTGAAGCTTATTTCCATAAGCAATTTGTGTAAATCTTTGAGAACTCCCATAACGATGCAGATAACAGTGCAGTCAATATTCGTAGTATCTTGCGATGCTGGTTTGAGAATTGTGAGCAGTACTTCGTTTCTGCTTGATTTGCATATAGCAATGATAAATTACTTTAAATTAGGAAAATACACTTCCGTTACTTAACGATTGCAATAATAATAACTGAAAAGGAGAAAGAGACGAGCTGATTGCTTTCAAAACAACACTGAAAAAAACATCGGCACGAAAGTGTTTCATTTTAATGTGACACGCTGAAACGATGGATCCTGTAGGTTTTTTTCTTTGATATCGAGAAAAACTATAAAAAATTTTTTAGCAAATTTGCTTAGGTATAGGGCACATTTGAAATTTATTAAAAGAAGAGATTACTCATTTCTGAAATTTATGGTCGATAAGCTTTCGATGAGTCAAAAGTTAATATCTTGTATGTATAAATAATTATGCTTTAAATGATTAACTATTTGGAAAAAAACTTTCTATATCAAATAAAAAAATTAAATAACGGATTCAATGAAATTCGTTCAAAAAATTTGATCTGTTATGTTGGACAGGCTTTATTGGCTAATGCAAATCTCCGCCACCACACACATTGCGATTGCTCAATACCACAAAATGATTTCCTCAAATTATTTTTTATATTTACAAAATTCCATCACATATCTACGTTTTAACCTTTACCCATTCACGATATATCATGTTGTTTCAGCAAATATTGCTTCTAATTGAAATGGTAGTGCAACGTCAAAGCGTCATGTAATGAATTAATTATACATGGTATAGTTTTGCTCAGAACTTCACCAATAAAATTCATACTTTATGGTTTTCTAGAAAATCCCCTTCCCATATGATTGACTTCTGGCCTAAATGAAGTCTTACCGTCATTAGTGTAAAAATTGCCTATGTGAAAGTAGTGAAAAATAATTTGAAGGTATTCCCCGAGTAGTTACGAACAACAAATTTGAATGAGAAATATTCACGGTATAATTTGAACTAACCACAACATCTACCAAAGGTCAAATTTAGAAGGCTTTCAAAATGACTCACCGATCTCTCAAATTAGAGAGTTTAGCACAAGATGTTACACACGAAACCACTCGAAATAAAATATGACAAAGAAATAAAAAAAGAAAAATCATTTCGGAAAAGTAAAGGAAATTGTGGCCAGAATTTCAATTGAATAGTTGCCCATGAGAAGAGGAGGAAAATCGGGAATAAGAGTAATGAGCGAGGTATTTCATTCTTCTTATCTTACAATCATCAGATGATCTTGAAAATCCTTGGATCAAGTTGTCGCCGATTTTCTTCAACCGTGACAAAAACTAAGGGTTCTTTCTGCTTCTTCGGGTAGTAGTACCTCAAACTTGGGTAATTAAACCTTCATTTATTAACAACGAACTTGCAATTACGACATCGATACAACAAATTAAAAACGAAAATACTAAGAACAAGAAAGACTAAATCACACCCGTTACCTTATATCCAACCGACCTCAATGAAACACATTTGTGAAAATGGATTGGTGCTCAGGACCCTCCGTTTCTTCGACTGGGAGAGTCCTTGTACCGTTTTATGATTACAAGAATTAGCTTCCTTATGGAGCGCCCATTGGTACAGAGTTCCTTATTAGTGAAAACATAAGACAATATGAGCATATAAAACAAAGATGTCTGGCTTTCAAAAAAGAGGATTGTTGTTCCTTTGTTTCTACTCGCGACATTAGCGACACAAGTGGCAAATTTTTGTATTTTCTTGGAAATATTTTACGCAACGAGACACCAGAGTTGCAAAATTTTCTTATCTTAAACTTGATAATTAAATTTTAGATAAAAGGAACAATATTAACATCGCATAATCATTAAGAATTACAAAACACAGATTAATGCGTAAAGCTAAGCTCCAAAACATCACTAGAAGACAAATCTCGAAGACACCAATCTGGAGAATAAAAGAGAGGAAGAATATTATCCTGCTGTGTGCCCGATTTATATATATCCTTCGAGTGCAGCACTGGCTTTTTGAATATGTTAATTCTTACTCAACTTCTTTAGTTTTTTTAATATAGGAAAGCATTATCCTTCATTTCAAGCCAACATTCCATAAATCATTCAAGTCCCAACAAAATTGTACTCGAGGTCAAGCGTATTAAAATCCGACAATTATAAACAAATATCGGTTCTGAGATAAAATTATGAGCACCCTTATCGCATTAGCAGGAAACAGCACTTAGTCCTCTTTTTTTCATGTCGAAATTTTTGAATATAACGCCGTAAAACACTGCTTTCAATTCCAAGGCAACATTTGGAGGCAAGTCTCAAAATTTGAAAATCTCGTGAAAATTTTCATCCTTTGATGGTTCATATGCAAAAATCACATTCGGCAAAAGAATAATTCTAAAAAGAAGCAAAAACATGCGACACTATGAAAGCTTTTATAGGGCGAACAAAAATATCGCAAAAATCCTGACCCTGCACTGGCATATAACGATGTTTAGAATTTTGCAGAATACCGTTCGAAATGTAAGTCGAAAATAATTTTCATGATAAAATGTGCGCCTACAATTTATATTTCCACTCTTTATCTACTAAGCATCAGCGGTGCAACGCCAACACGCAAAGAACCCCAGAACAGTGGTTCAAGAATACTCTTCGTCGGTTGTAATGAAAAAAGTAACAGTTTTGGAGGATGAAAAGAAGCCACATTATCATTTCTCGATACATAAAGAAAACTCTTGTATTCGGACAAAAAAGAAAACTGCTACTTCAGAAGGTTTCGTCCCTGGTTTCTCCAAAACATGAGATACATGTCTAGTATCTTCAAAATGTGGATGTAACAGTTGGAAGCTTTGGAAAGCAATCAAAATGATGGTTTACTTGAACCAATCAACCAAAACATATTACAGATTTTTACTCAACAAACACGACGATCTATCCATCAAACAACTGTGGTCAAAAATATTCTTCTCTAAAACACAAACTACCTTTTGTAAACACATGGACACAAAAATACTTGAAATGTATTATTTTGTAAATACATGAATCTTATAAAACTTGTAAAAACTGAAATATTTCAAAAAATTCTACTCCGAACAATTGATTTGTCCTTTGGGAGGCAAATATTTTTTGGAACAGAATTTTTTGCTCGGCAATTTGCCTTCAAATTTAAAAATCTTTCTGTCCATGAATCAAAATGTAAATTTCGTTGAAAAAAGGTTAGGCTGGGAACTTGTTACGAACCAACTAAATTGAAAAAATAACTCCTGCAAAATTTTTACGCTATGAATTAACCTTGCTTACGTAATTAATTAATGAGATGAAAGTGCCAAGTTTGACTTTACTTCAGACAAACTGAAAATTGAAAAAGTAAAAAGACACCTTGAAACTCTTAATAAATTTCACTTCATCATTAATAGAGAGGTTCAATAAAAGTTCAATCTAAAATTGATTTACAATGATAGTCGTGGAATAAAATCATATTCAATTTCATCGCACAGATGCTGCTGCTCCGCTACAGTCTCTTGAACCATGTAAGTCGACTACTGCTTCTGCCAAAAACAATTTTGCGATATTTTCACTAGTAACCTGCAAGATTTAGAATCTTGTGACCTAGAAAGCAATAAATTCTGTGAAATAAGCTATTTCAAATAATGTCATCGCATAAAATACGAATAAGAATGATGAGTGCTATAAAAAAATACATGTATGGTCAATCCGAAGGTGTCTTCCCCTAACTGGTCCCATTTGTAATACTCCTCATTTTTATTAATACTCTTCATTTTTATTTGCTAAAAAAAAGAACAAAAAGACAAAGAAACGAAAAAAAGTGGAAAAATATTGGTGTAAACAAGCCTCTGTAACATAGTCGGAATGGGCTCTAGCATCTGATGAACACAGAAAACTTTCCAGCATCCCACATTTGGTTGTCAATTGAGGTGGCTTCATCTTTTTTATGTCGTCAAACGATAGTGGAGGTTCACCACGAGCTTCTCGCTGTTCATTTTCCGCCTGCTGTAAGTAAAAAGATTAACTGCAGGTCAGAAGATTATGATAAAAAAGCTATCTGGACGAGTAATTAATCAAATCATACGCAAATATGAAACGAATAACCCTTTTTTGCATAGCATTGTAAACAGTTAAATCATAGCGTTGCTTATCAGCCACATATTTCGTATATGCCATAACCGTTCTATTGAGGTCATCAACATCGCTCATCAGCGAACGAAGACATTTTTCCAAAGACCTATGAAAAATTAACAAGTAGAATAAATATATAGTTCAAAAAATGTTTCGAAAGAATGGATTTGAAGGTGAAGAAAGACTGAAATTCCAATATTCCATTAATCAAAATCGTTTCAAACACAAAAAAACCTCCGAGTCCCCAGTTCGAGATGAGAAGATGACCGCTGAGTTATACAACCACTTTCCAGTGTTAACTCAGCTAACATCACATTCACCAGGTGACTATTTTTAATGACTACAGGTAATTCTTCAAGCATATTCTCATACGTCAAGCCAGCTGCCCTTGTACTGAAAAAAATCATAAAAATGAACTGAGAAGTTGAAAACGGGCACATTAATAATAACCTTCTTTTATATCCAAAATACAGATATTGAAGATTTTTAATAATACAAGGCAATTATAAAAGCAGAAAGCATCTTACCTCTCCGGTGACCAGTCACCATCTAAACTCATTTCTAACGCTTTTGTTGATAAACGATAAGCCCGTATGCTCAGCTGTCCTTGGCGAGTTTTCACAGGATCTGCAATATTTTGAAAAAATCTACTATTAATTTCGCCTTTCCATGGAATTTTCATGTTTTTGAGAAATCAAGTGCTAAATAATGATATTACTTTTTACCATAAATAAGCACAACTCCATCTGGCACACTTGCTTGATAATCGATTAGCGAATCGATTGTTTCTTGTGCAAAACAAGCACCGAATGGGTGAGCTTGGTAAAATCCTACAAGTTCGTAGTCGATGTTCATATCTCTGCAAATAAATAACGAGGACTGAAGTTATTGCAACAAGTTACAGACTGGTAATATTGCTAAACAAAATGAGTTCCTCAGGTTTTCAAAAAAAGTGAGAATTGAAAGATGGGACCTGAATTTTCGAAGCATATCCAACATCTCCGCCTGTTTTTGCTCCTCATACAAAACATTGTTTTGCGTTATTTCATCACCATCAAGCATAGGCTCAGCTCTGGCTGTTGGAAAACAGTTTGTGATTTCCAAGCGACGGTCATCACTTGACACCAAACCTAAATTCACGTTTTACATCAAAAACCATTGTGCGTTAAACAAGTTAGTACGGAATATTCCTAGAACAGGTTAAAAAAAATCAGTGGCGGGTAACTTTGATTATTTAAAAAGACTAACCAGTTAGCAGCCCTTGGCATGCTTCACCAGCTACTTCGTTGAGGCCTGCGTACATTTCTGAATCAACGTGCTTCACAATTTTCATGACAACCTGAAAAAAATATTTACGTGAATTCGTTCATTACAATTTGAACTAAGCATAAGATTTCGGTAATGTATTTTCGAGCATTTCCTCTAAAATTCTCGAAAATAACAAAGAATCCCTCATTAAGAAATGAGACTTATTTAATAATTTTAACAGAAATGACAGATAGACGTAGTACACTAAAAAAAACATACCAAGCTATCTATCTGGACGAATTGCACAATACTTGGAGCAGCAACTGCTGCACTGATATTCGACATCGTTTTTGAATTTCTAAAAAATCCAACAAGCGAAATTAACGGAGTTAAATATAATTCCTCAGGTATAATCAATACCGTAAAACATGAATAATACAAAAAGTAACGGAATAAAGCAGATCATATATTAAGGCAAAAACCTAATAAACCCAAAATATTTAAAGAAAATTTATCATTAATATTTCATAACAATAAAACCTCATACTGCACTAACAAAAATAAGAAAAAACTAACAAAAAAAAACAATGCACAACAAAAATAAGTGACAACAATTAATCTTTATCAGAACCTCTCAACTTAACTTCATTATGAATGGATTGTAGAAGTTTTTCAATTCAATTTAATTCATAAAAAATGTAAACTGCTCAAAATGTTTCAGTTCCTTATAGAAACAAACATAAACGAGCACGTTGAAAAATGACAAGTCACTGTATTTAAAGAAAATTTATCATAAATTCATTGGAACAACGTGATAAAAGTTGAGACAAGTATTCTGCACAAAAAGTGATCAAGATCATTATATAGGAAAACATTTCGTTTCACATGCAAAATACTTCATATTCAATATCAGCTTTACTGAGTGGCTTAAATTTGTATGATCAAAGTTAAATTTGAGTTGAACGTCTCATATCAAATACAGTTATGTGACAAGTGAAATACGAATAATACAAAAAGAATTAGATGCATATATTATGACTTGCATAAGCATATCAGTTTGAAAATTCATCTCCCAAAAGGTTAAAGTAAATATTGCACATCGACACCCCAAGATCAACAAAAATGCAAAATAGCCAAAATGGATAAAGTAAAAGAAATATTGCAAGAATCTTGGTTCTGTGATCAGTGACAATTCCCCCTGAAATGTCTGAAACGAATTACTGGAAAATCTGTGCATACCGTAAAAATGAAATGTCCGGTAAATGTAATGGAACTATAACCAATTTTCACAAAACAATATTTAATATTTAGAAAAAACGGAGTAAAATTTTTGGAACTGCAGCAATACATAATACATAGCTTACTTGAAAATCTGCTAACAAATATAAAAGCTAATATCCTACGTTTCAGCGTCTTTTTCTGAAACCTGATGTTATAAAATACGTCATTAAGGCATATTTTAGAATTGCAGTTTTTGCAGTGAGGTGAAATAATAGGAAATAGAAAATAGCGACAAAAATCAACGCGCAATGACAGAAATTTGGCAAATTCAATCACAATACACACCTCTCAAAGATTTTAAAGCTATATAAAGGAATATTCTGTTTTTTGAAGTATCGAACTGGTAAACAATCATATTTTATCAGTGGAGACTTACTCATCATCTATATACGCGACGAAATTCAGCTCGTTACTGCTAAATGTTTCTAAAATAAGTAAACAGATACAAAAAACATGAGCACAGGATTCCCAAATATAATTAGATATTTGCGATACATAACATGTTACATCGTTGGCAACCAAAGCCATTGCTAGATAGTGAAATGTTAAGTCTGCCAGATTACTCAATCGAAGCAAAAACACCAATCGCGCCCTACTATTATGAACTGTCTGAACCCATCATGAAAATACCTTCAGCCGTTTTCCATAAAGCCGCATTTTTTGATACAGAAATGGCTACTACCTCATGCTGTCCATTTATAGGTCTTCCGTACTGTTTACCACTTACTGCCAAAAATTTGTCTGAAATAACAATCCATGAAAAACTGATAAACAATAAAAATAAGTGGATAAAATTCAAAACATGTAACAAAGATTTTACAAACATTTGATACATATAAGAAAGACCCATTTACTATACATAAGAAGAATCTTCAGTTTGGTTCTATCAAGGATTAAAAATTAAACAGATAGGAATACTGGAAACAAACCGGTGTTTTCATGCTTCAGTTTCACAGCATCCTTCATAAGCCATGCATCATTATTACACATGACGATCCAGTGGTCACCAGAATCGCCTTCATTATTCCCAAAACAAGACACTTCCTTCAAAAAATTACTTTGCTTCTAAAATTACTTATTTAAATATATGTAGCAGCTCGAAAACAAAAGAGAATGGAGGTGCATTAATTCATTTATTATTTCATCCTTTATGAAGTTTTTGTACATACGATGAGAAGCTCAGGAAGTGTTCCGAAAATAAAACTACCTGTTCTTCCTTTGTCATTGGTGCAGCGAATAAGTGACTGTGAAGATGGCAACCAGTCGTCAAATGTTTCAAACGTATTTTACTGCCACATCTCACCGGTTCTCCTCGCTTGCAAGTTCCTTTTCTTGCTGAATCAGAAGGATGCAACAAAACATGATTGTGTTGCTTGGATGCCATTAAATCCAAAATGCGACACACATATAGAGAATAATATATTTTCTTCACATGCAATCGTTCGATTCAAGAAATGTATCTGCGTAAATGAATAAAACTCACCGGCAAGAATTTGCCAATGAGAATTCACGTCATCCCCATCTTGTACAGCAGTTACTGATTGCTGACCACTACCAGATCCGTATTTTACGTCATGCGAATGCAGACGAACACCTGAACTGACTATAGGAGATTGCTACAGCCAAATAATAATGACAGAATTATGATTGTGTATAGATGTGTTTTTGGCGAAAATGCAAAAAACCGACTGAAACTTATTATCAGGATTTTAATGTCCCTAAATCCACTATCTTAAGCAATTCCGTAAACTTGTCTTTCCCACCTTCTTCATTATTCTTCAGTTTCAAAACCGATCCACACGTTACAAATCCACCATTAAGTTGAGATGTACTTACAGCTACAAAATACAACATCGAGACCATCAAAAACTCCAAAAACATATCTGAAAAAGCCTTCAGTCGGTATCGATTTATAAAATCTAACAATATAGTTATTACCATTACTTGCAAAATTCTCCAATGCAAAGTGACCTTTGATCCTGACTACCCTTAAACATACGATGGAAAAGCACGCTAGTACGAAGGCAAATTAAACATCACAGACATCTTCATAAAGTGAAAACCGCATATAGTGGAAAATTTGTGGAGAAAGGAAAAAGGTGAAACATCTAAGAGATAGGATCTGTTTCCACTGATAACTGTACAGAATATGCGTTCCACTGCATTTTATTAGAATTGAAAAATATTTCATTAGCAAAGTACCACTAGGATGTTTATTTATTATGAGAAAATGAAAAATCTCCCTCCCACTCAGTGTTATTGCGACAAAACTTCACATACCCAGACCCCACCAAACCCACACAGATCCAAGCATCATTACGCGACATCCGCCTTACCGTAGAAGGCTTAGTTAAATTTTTAATGCGGTCGCAATGTGAAAACTTGTCATTTTGCCTGCATAAAGATATTTTGCTTGTGGTCAACTGAATGACTCACAAGAGTGGTCTGTCTAAAATAGCAATTATAATGAATGCATAATAAAAACTGTTCCAGTTATTTCAGTATGTCAATTAAATTGCCATCTTTTTAGTATATTAGCGCGTTTATTGCTTAATGCAAATTTCGGATTTGTGACACTTTCTTAAACTCATTTACAAGAATCGAGTCGAGGGTTAGGAATACATGAAAGGAAGTTGACTGGATGAAATTTATAAATATGGACCGTTCACGCTAAGTGCTAATTAACTGGTATATCGATGACTTAGTATTTTGCGATATTTTCACGTGTCAAACGTAATTTGAAAAATATTGGTTTGTTATTAAAATATTGCTGGAAATAAAATCAAGTGGAAAAAAAGAAGAAAAAAAAAGTAATCGGGTAATCGGTAAAACGTAATCGAAATTCTGTCGGAAGAAATGACTTGAGGAGAAAGTGATTAAAGCATTATTCTTCAGTAAGATAAAGAAAAGGGTAACCTGAATTAATAGTTACTTTAAACTCTAATCAAAAACTGATTTCAAGTGTAAAAATTTCAATCCTTATAATCTTTTAAATAAGTAGTGTTTTTAAATGGATAATACCGTTGCAATGATAACATTACTTCATTATAACACGACAGACAACAAGTGTTATGTGCTGTTTATCCATCAGATATTTCCAGACAACTTTTGAAATCTCGTCGCTTGGATCGTAAACGTAATCAAATCTGATCACGTTTTAGTTATTACCATTATTAAACATTATTATTTAAATTCTGACAAGTGCTGAAAAATTACTAAGAGGTTACTGTCTCATTTTGCTGCGAGAAAGTTTTACGTCATAAAGTTAAGGAAGAGAGCAAATTGAATTCCGTTAGAATTTAAACGGATGAATTGTTAAGGTGAGTGTATTTACACCTTTTCATATGCAATGAAAGGGGGGACCTCAAGAGAAGCGTGACACTAGCCGAAGGTGCTGTCGGAAGTTGTAAGAGCAGCATTTTCTGCCACAAATAAACATTTTGACATAAAAACGAGAAAAAAATTAGGAAATGACAAAATCCTACCATCCATTATGCATTTGTTATTAACCGCGTACCTTATACCTCAATGAATGAGCACCAAAAAAAGTTTTGCCGAGAAACTGAAACATGAAATGTATTCAGTGTTCCAACTCTTCACTTTTCGCTCATTTTTATTTGAGCAATTTTCCGATCCTACCATCCATTATATATTGATTTCTTTAAATTTCTGTAAAATTTATAATTGAAAAACTTTGATTAATTTAATAAATAATTATTTATAACGCGAGCTTCTTCTTTGTCAAACCGGAAGAAAATGAGGAGACGAAAAAGTGCGAAAGGAAATAATGTGCTTATGACCAAATCCCTGGGAATGCATAGTGATAGATAGTCAATGAAGGATGTCTCATCAAACTTTGTAACTATCATACTATCATATTTGTCTTTAGATACATTCAGAATCATTTTACGACTGCATGAATTTAAGATCAGTTCGTTTTTGATCGCGCTAAAATACAAATAACTTGTTTATATTTATTCATTTCATTTGTGATTCCTTCAAATCTCTACTTATGTTGAGATGAGTTCAATTCCGCCCAGTTAAATTCACTTTATTTATTTCAGCTAAATGTAACATAACAGTAATCATCATTGGATACGCCCTATTCAGGCTTGACTTCTAGTGATGGATACTCTGCCCAATGTTTTACCATTTGTCGCAGGTAGAAAAACAACAAAAATACAGCACAACCTAAGTACCTCAGAATGCTGATGTACGACAGTCACATCGTTTAGTGAGATCAAGTCTTACCTAACATTATCAAGAAATTCTTCGAACAAGACTTTGATAAGGTTTTAAAACCGCATGTTTGAAATGAATCCGTTAGTTCCTCTATGTCTTGTCGACTTAAAAGTATTTATTTTTAGTTCTGTTGGTAACTTCTGAACCAAGTAAGTAATAGTGGATCAAGAAATAATATTGCAAGAAAAGGACAACACCAAGTAAAAGTTCTAATGAAATAATATCAATGGAGTAATATGAGGTGATTATTAACAGGTGTTGTGAAAGTGGTCAATAAGCCGTGATTTACCTGAAAGTGGCGGACCGAGAGTTAGGATTGAGAGAGTATAACAAAAAAGTTATGAGTAATGGTGCTATAGACAGACACGCAATGAACCATCTTTGCACGCCCTCGAGCAAACAGGTTATGGGAATAGCAGTAGAGGAGAATTATTTAGTTAAATGGAGATGCTGTTGCTTTGTATCGTAAGAAGAAAGGAATGAGGCGTCTGATAAAGAAACAACTTTTCACGCGATGGATGACAACAGCAATGGGACTTTGTGAAGATCAAGAATCTTTTGATTCTTCAATTCTCATCCCCTTTCATTCTCGTCATTCATTAATCACGTCATAATTGCGATACGATAAGTTACCTCCAATTCATGGGTATTTTCCCTTTGCAAAGTGATTATGAAAACTCTGGATACTGTTATTAATGGCTATATCGTTGTTCGATCTGTTGCTCATGTTTAGCATAACTTCGAAATCCTCTTCTCATCCAGTTTCCCAGTCCGAATTCCCCTGCTTCCAATGTGTGACGGTCCAAATACCTTTTGTCTTTGTTCTCTCAGATTTCATGAAACCCAGAAGAACAGTGTGAGATGTCATTGTGAATAGCATCTATTCATTTATCTTCAATATAAATTTATTAAACCAATATTTATTTACATACCACTCATTAATTTAATTCCATCCCTAGCAGTATTAATTATTCAAAGCTTTTAAAGTGATAGCAGTTATCGCCAAGCATTATTGCAATCACATCAGTGTTACAAACAGGAAACAAATTTGTTGGTTTGTTTCCGTAGTAGTGTTCGATCGTGTTTGCATTTCAGCATTGCAAGCATGCATCAATCAATATGTCCGTAATGAACTGCATTAAAGAATCTTCTGGTTATAGATCTCCCACATTTGCTAATAAGAGAAAACGACGGAAGAAGAAACGAGTTCACTTCTCTTTTCGGTAAAAGCCGGCAATTAGCCACAGCTCATTTTTATTCTCATCGAAGTGCAGTCTACTATGTTTGAATAATCTCTTGCATATTTCATCTATTTTGATCTATTGGTGATTTTGAATGATGAAATGCTGACATTGGCCAGTATCTTTCATGCAGTTCGACCACAAAGTTGATTATCCAGGCCGGTGTGAAAGGCATTATTGGATCATCAAACTTCTATAATCACTACCATGATGCGCTTCTTAAGCATCATCTTTACAGTGCTTCTTTTACATGTTAGTTCCATATATCATTTTAATATATTATTTTCAGTTATTTAGTTCCGGTTCATAATTTCCTCCTTTATCTTATATAGTTTAAAATTTAAAATTGAGCTAATTTTGACATAAATAATTTCGTTACATCATGCCCATCCATAAGGGAAGACTTTTACGTGAATATCTTAAACAGTAAGCTGCGAAGAGATACAATTTTTAATCACGTTTCTGATTCTTTTCTGAATACTTTTCGTGAAACTTTCCTTTGGAGGCTAAAAATCCTTTCGCATTTTATTTGAGATAAAAGGATCAAAAAGGCTATATTGTATTATTGAGGGCTTATTAGAAATGCACTATTAAATCCTTTTCTTGAATAATCCTGCGGACTTATGGATCATTTTAAATAGATGACTAGTAAACTAATTTTCTTTCTTTCTCGAAAGTTATCATTGAAAGGATCGTTTGTTATTGTTGTGCTTGAACGATATATTTTATACTGTTGAATTCCTTTTCAGAACCGTATGAAGCTTACTTACTGAATTTATAAATTCAGTAAGTAAGCATCGTATGCTCTGAATTCTGGGCTCGAAGTACTGTTTCTAAGAATGCTTGGCTTGTTTTGGTTTATCGACACTCTATTCTTCTTTTTCTTTCAGCTCCAAAACAAGACCATTTTTGGGAGAGGAAAAATTATAAAGAAAAAAAAAGAGCGTTCAATTACTATAATCCTCGAAGTTCTGTGATATTTCAGTGAAGTAAGGAGAATAAAATAGGATATTTATTTAAAATTACTGGATTAAAAGGTAAATTAAAGGACTACTTTTCTTTTGGCAATCGTACAATCGTATCATTATCAATATCCTGTTCGGTCTAAAATTTTGTTTTCTAAAAAATTATTTTGGATCTATAGTCGAATGTTGGTGTTGTGAGAATTGCTGACTCGATTACGGGTTTTATGCTGGAATGTGGTATGTCTACCCTTCTGAATGTTTGATGTACTGTTTCCCTTCTTTTATCGTATCGCTCCTTCTGGTGGAAAACTCGCATTTGCACCAAATTAAATTTCAGTTAAAATAGTTAAAATAGCAGATATGTTTGAAAGAATAGCAGATATCTTGCAGATATGTTTGAATATTTGATGAAGCATTAATAAAATGTACTTTCATGCTCGCATAGCATACGCATCACTGATACTGTCAAGTTGAGCGAGAAAAAAACCATCTAAAATCAACTTGGAAAAGCTAAAACAATTTCAAAGTAGCATCTCCTTTGTAGAAAACATTTTTGAATATTTCAACCCAATGGTATCATCCAGTCGTATTTCAAAAAGTGTTTCTGTTATAAGTAGGAACAATGTTTTTTAAGTTGCCAGGGAAATTTTTAGCATGAAATCACTGCTGATGATTGAATATTACTTCACTATTTCTTTTCTTATTCTACTATATAGATTGAACAGATCCAGGTATTTCAAAAAATGCTCGAGAAAAACATCAACATCAGATGATCTCGTAAAATATTGTATGCATGTTTCTTTCTTTCAAATATTCCTAACATTTCGGCATCATACATCAGCTTCAACTGTAAGAACGAGTGCTTACTCAAATTTGAGCAGTTGAAGCTGCCATCCTCAAAAACATGTCATGGCCACTCTTGGTTAATTGGGTATTGTCAATAATAATTTCCTTTCCCATGAAACAGAAATGCGTAAATGATGATTGTGAGATACGATTGCTGTTGGCAGTGGGTATTTCTGGTTCTCATCATTGCACATAAATTTCAACAAAATGAATGGTAATAGAAGAATAAAAAAGCTCAAGTTAGGTCAATCTCAAAGTGAACTAAATTGATTCTATCAAAAAATATCTTTTCAGTTTTGCTTTTTACCTAAAATGCTCTGTACTATTGGGTTGCGAATTGCGTTTTTTTACACTCCACTTTTTACAAATATGATATAACAGTTGAATAAAGCTGTAAATTGACGGTGTTCTATTTCAAACAAGAAATCTTAGTCATTCAAATGTAAAAATTCTGTCATCATTTTGCTTGCCTAATATTGCTTAAGTTTATTTATCCATCAGAATTCCAAATTACTACTACTTAACCGTCTTAACAAGTATATATTCAATTTTTTTTTATTTTTTGTCGAACAATATGATCGAGGCAGAGGTGACGATGCGACACAGGGATGAACAGCTAATTTTTTCAGGAGGATCATGAGAAATTGGAATGGTTTTTGATGGCAGCACTAATATACTTAACTCAATTCCACCCAATGCATCGTATCCGTATTTATATATATATATATATATATATATATATGTAATCC
>NW_018108328.1:109588-137973 GCF_000183805.2 Loa loa | reverse complement strand
TATATATATATATATATATATATATATATATATATATATATATATATATATATATATATATATATATATATGTAATCCTTTCATAAAAAACAATAATTGAAATATTATAATGGATTCACCGAAATGTGAAGGACTAATTACATCATTATTCAATGTTGGAATGATGAATTAATGATAAAAGATCGATGGACTTTAACATTGAAAGATTTTAAATTAAGGCAAGGGAAGAGCCGTGGAAGATGACAGGCTTCTCCCGCGACTGCGCGAATAGAAAAAACTTGCTAGAGCACTGCATCTGGCTTGATGCCCAGGTCGGATGTAACATATCAAAAGTTGAAATATCGGTCCATAATCAATAGATCAGCATTTCTTGCTTGTTTTTGTATATTTATTTCCAACTAACTTTCATTCCTTTCTTCCCTCCATCGTTTTCTTAAGAATGATATCGTCATAACGATACCGTTTCCTCGGAAATCAATATGTAGACCATATTAAGCATGTTCCTTTCACATCTGCTAAAGAGTGTGACAATATTAATGAGCGACGAATGAGCTAATTATGATTATTTGGATTTATTTAAAGGCACGACAGATTTTATTGTTGCGTAATCGAATGATTTATCCCTTCATTTAGGGCCTTATTTTATCAGTGGACCTTCATTTTTATTGGATTAGTTTTTTTTCTTTTTTTGAGACTTTTAATAAAATTAAATAACTTATGATAGCATCCGCAAACTCAATTTGGGCAATTTTGCTACTGTTGTTCTCGTGTATATCATAATCAGAACACTCCTTTTTCTGGGTCAAGAAGTTCTCATAATTTTTTACTCAACAGCTTCCTCATTCCACTTTCATGCTTATCATAAATGACAGTACCGGTAAGCTTGTCGTTATCGCTAAGCCTACTCAGAGAGTGCAACTTTCAATTTCAGTTCTCACAGATGCGTCATTTCGTCTTGGCCTATTGTATTCTTAGTGTTAGAAAGTTTTAATTATCTTTTGCCGTCTTATTTTCTATAGTTGAATACAGTTCCTATGGCCATCACTGCATGCATCATATGGTTATTCTCGTAATATCACCGTTTGTAACGGTCACTATGAGCTGTTTGTGTAGTCTGTGGATTGATGGATTTGTTATGAGAGCTCAACTTTCTAATGCTTATTGTGAATTACCTTGAATCAATTGCACAGCAACTTTCACATTTGGAATGAGCCTAGATGGGAAGTTGGAAATATCATTATAAAGAATCAGTGGTTGATTAGGAGCTGTTGCTGGAACAGTATTCATTGGCGAACTCAAAAAAAAAAAAAAGTCTTTTTTTTAATTTCAAAAAATCTTTATTTGTCTTTCATTTCTTTGTCTCTTTCCATAAACAACTTTATCTTCATAATTTCAACCTTTCCTAAGACTTATTAAATTAAATTTAATAAAGTATTATAAACTCGAATTTGCAGTTAAAATCTAACATTACTGCGGCCACTGTTCTGGACGACTATACGATTTGTAAAGCGGACGGTTTCAGTCGTGCTTCATTGTTATGTGATGTTGATAATACGCTGGCTTTTCACACCCAGCAGAAGTTGATCTCGTTGCTTGATGACCTTCAGCGAAAGGTTAAGTGTAGCTGTGAAAGTGGATGCGAACGTGTGGATGGAAACAACAGGTTTCATTTGAGCTTATTTTAATTTTTTTGACAAGAAATATCTTCAAAAAAAACTGAAAAAAACTCATACATGAACCCTGAACCTCCGAAAGAAAAAAAAATCTCCGCAAAAAAAAATTCCGAATCTCCTAGTTTGATGAAATACTGGAAACAAGAACCTCTACATGGCATATTTTTTAACCATCATGATGTTATTCTCGGAAAGAAGAAAAACAGAATTCGTCAAGTTATCCTTTTCAGTGATTAGAAACTATCCGAAATATCCAGATTAGCTGACCGACATACTATAATATTTTCCTGATCTACTTCTTCAAATTGTATCCTGTATTCCTAAAAACTTTCCAGCCTTTCATATCCTCTCATCTCATTCTAATCAAGCTGGTAATTAAATATTATAATTAACTCTAAAGTTGATATATCTCAGTTACTTTCAGAAATCTCTCCCAATTCACTTTCTTTTTCAGTTTTACTACCTTCAACAATTTATTAGATTTTCTTTCAATATTAAAAGACGAAGTCATGCAATTCAGCCCCTATACTTATTTCGCAGAAATTCTAACACTGAATTTCCGTCCGTTACCCTAAAAGAATCCTTGTCTACTCCTCGTTAATAAAAAGAACTTTTAACTGATTTATATGCAAGGAACAAAACACATTTCATGTTATTACTTTTCAAATCTTAAAGCAATAAAAGGTTAAAATTGTTAAGGCAGAACTCTTTTGGATGCCTTTAAAAGTGTTACTTTAATTTTAAATCTTCCTTTTTATTTTTTAAGAATTTTCCTTTATATGTATTTCAGTTTGATTATTTATATTACGAGTTTTTAAGTGGAAACTTCTTAAATTCTCATGAATTGTATCGACATGGTATATTAATATCGACTACATGTGCTGCAATTGCATAACTCAAATCATTTGCACAATTTTGCACTCTGTGAAGAGAATGCTATTTTGTGTGTGATTTCATTTCATTAAGAAATCTGTCCGGAAGATTCAAAATTGCAAACGAACTTATGAAAGTTAAATTCCACCTGTAAGTGTTTTTATGTTTCGAGTGGATATCCTAGGTACATTGGTGTTCTTCTTGTTACAAATTCGACGAAAGTTGCTGATAGTGATGAGCCACTGAATGAGACCGCCAAGAAGATTTACTACGACGCACAGCTAGGCAATGTGCACTGCAACAATGGACTTCTCATCATCTATATTAAGGACAAAAAGCAGGTCACTATCGCCAGTCATTTTAGAATTGGTTTTTTATGAATATTTGAACATACGCTCCTTATCTGGGAAAAAAAATTACCCCCAAACTTTTAACTGATTAATAACCTATGACACTTTTCATGACACTTTTCTGTTAAGTAATAATAAGCATTCAGATAGATTTCCTTTTACGTTTAATTAGAAATTCAAATTTTATTTTCAATCTTCGCCAAATATTGCTTTAGTTAGCTTACCTATAAAGATATTTAAATTGTTGGAAATCATTGCGATTGATACTTGACTACATAATGCAATAGCACAGATAACTTTCTGGGAAAAAAAATTACCCCCAAACTTTTAACTGATTAATAACCTACTTAACATTTAGAGCATATAATTTTAGATATATAAATATTCTTGTCACCTAATTCTATCACACCATTTTATCACTGCATGATTGCTGATAACCATTGCACTTTATGTCGGATCATTATTCATGCATTTCCTTTATGAATCTAATCTAATCCATAATTTTTCTTTCCAGATCAAAAGATAATATAAGAGTTCTTTTCAGTTAGTGACATATCATGGTGATGGTTCTTATATTTTTCTAGATACGGAAGATCTGGTAAAACTGCACAGCCTGGCCATCAAAAGTAAGCTTTTCGAATATTTTCCTGGGATTTGGATCCAGTGTGATTCGTTTTAGTAATAATAGTCTATGTGCTTGGATCTTAAATTTCGCTACCAAATTTTGCTGCGAATTGGGTAAATTAATACTAAAGCTACGGGAAATGGCAAGAATTGGCTTGGAATCAACTGATTGGATTCCATTGTTATCGTTTGATTTCCATTGCATTGGATTATCGTTGATTAGTTCGCCACATTTATGGTTCTTCGGCTTTGACGTTCACGTTGATATTTATGTCCAAGATTTACCTGATATCCTTTATGGATACAAACGATAAATGATTAGAAGACGGAGAGAGATAAGAAAAGAAGAAAACTGACTTGCATCACTGACGGGTAGGCTCGTCTGTTTTCTTTAGGCATATAAGTAGACTATGAAGGACTATATATAAATAGATTATGAAGAAAATTCGATCGTCATGCTTTACAAAATCTCGGTATTAGCTGCTTATCTAATGTTGAAAATCTGTGCTACATTGACAACTCTTTACATGCGAGGAGTGATGCATCTGTCCGCCAGCAACTACTTTCTGTTTACGCCTGCTCCCTGCTCATATTCTTCCCCGATGATCATAGCGTGAGTCTTTGAAGCTAAAAATAATCTGTTCTTCTACTGAGTTGAAGTTTTCGCCGGATCGTATTTGTTTGCAACCGTTTAACTACCATTCACCATGCACCATCTATAGTATTACCGTCGCCTTCTATCCAACGTGTTTATTTGTCCGGCCAGTTTCATACTGTAAACACTAGCATTTAGTTGCTAGATCAAAAGCAATTTCAAAAGCGAAAATACGATCTTTCTTAAAACTTTGCAAGAATATTTGCGAGCGTTTGCGACCCTGCATACCTGCACATGTCATTTTACTGTAATGTGACTGTAAGCTGGATAGGATTTCATTATCATTTGATATTGGTTATTGGCTATGACCAAGAATGTTATTTATCGCAACAGTTCATGATTTCAGATAAGCCACTGGATGATGTTTTGGCATTGCAGTACCTGTTATCCAATTATAACAATGTACGGAAAGTGGAAACGCAACGAACCGAAACCTGGACGGTATGACTACTTTAACAACTTCAACATAATGATTATTTAAGTTATATAATTATGATAAAAAGAATTTTTACGGTGATTTTTTATTCCTTGTGATTTCGAAGACTTTCTAACCTATTTATTCACTTATGAATAACCTCTTCTATTTATTCACTTATGAATAACCTCTTCTCTTGCCACCTTTTATATTTGCTGCTCAAAGTCCTAGACCCAAAGTAGACATAAAAAATACTCCGTCATATTGGAATACCATCATTGCAATTTTTATTAACAGAATTGTACACTTCATAAAATGGCTGCCTTTGAAAGAACACCGTTGATAATTGCCCATAATTAAATAATTAATTTATTCATATACTTTCTTTATCTCTTAAATGATATTCTTAGCTGTTTAATTGCAATGCTGATATCACCATAGTGCTCTCTCAAAAGCTGTTCGTTATTATGCGGAAAATTTAATTTTAAGCAGTGGAATGTGTGTCGTTCAAATCAAAATTTTTTCTCACTCCTCTTGTGTTTACTAAATTAGAATGTTTTTCACATTCTATTATAGAATTTACTGCTTTCAAGCTAGTTTTCAATCAAAAAACAACAAAGAAGGAAATACTAACTCAGAATTGAAATGAAAACTTGTTCTTACGATTCGCAGAATTAGTGTGTAAAACCAGTAGTAATGAAGAGAGGGGGAATTGAAAAGGTAACCCGTTCAACGAATTCATTATTGAACCCGTTAGTCACTCCTTGAAGCCAACAATTTTTAACGTTTAATACGAATGTTCAAAGCGGGTATAAATGACCAGTGAAATGATGAATAAAGGATAGGTTGACCTTCATGATGGTGTATGTATCATGAAAAAAGAATGAACCATTCATTGGCATGATAAGATCTTCCTGGAACATTTTTTGCTTTTTTTATTTTTTTTGGGTTTGGGTAAAAAAATGAAGCACGTTCCTGCCCGTAACCTCATTTTCTAGTTTCTACAGAATTAAGTGTAAATTAAGTGAGCTAAAATATGTTTCAATCATTTAATTATCTTTGTAAATGAGTCATAAAAACAATCTATAAGACGTTGAAAAATTTGCTCAAAAGTTATGCTTGATCCACTATGCGCAATACACAACCATTTTAATCCTTTCAGCCAATTGTTGGACTGTTTTTGGCTCTTACCATTGTACTTTTAATCCTAGCAACATTGTTGACCTTATTCTTGGCACGGTTTTGTTGTTGCTGTGCAAGACGCATCAAGGATGAAGATGAAATATATCAGACAGATACGGTAGGAGGATCTAGAAAAGTACTGATTGCAACGTCTACACTTGAACGAATTTATGGAACGCCAGGAGATGCTGTTTACAGCACTCCATATTGTGGTAAATTTTCTATGCAAATATCACAGTAAATCAAAGTATAAAATCGATAAGTATAAATTTTAGTCGATAACAGTCATATCCTTATACAATAAAACAAATTATATTCTGCTGAAGTATTCAGATATTTCGGAAATATAGATAGAGATGGCGTTGCGAAGTACAATGAAGCAGTGATTTAAATAACAGCAATAATTATTTCCATGAATGAGTAAAATGTTGACAATAATGAGAACATTTGTAGGGACTCCAGTCTCACCGCCACATTTGCCTGGCTTAAGGGCAGAAATATACCCCGGGTCACTGCGAAGCTCATCCCAAACCGTTACACCAGCATCGATCAAAAAACATCGGATACGACCATTGCATTCCCCCACTTCACGCGGTGTATCTCCCACTGGTACATTGACCATAGGCCGACTCAACAATAGTATGGTTGACGATTCAACTCAGGTAGTATCGATTTTTTTGAATAAATTAAATTTCCCAGTAAAGTGATGAACAATATTGCTCATAGAAGTTTGGATTATCTCATGTGGGTTATACTGAACCCTTTCTCGGCTTTCAGAAGTAATCAAATTGATATATCGACTTTCAATTTATACATATCTAGACCACTGCGAAGGTATGTAATTAACTTAGCAGAAAGAAGTAGACCTCCATGAAATATGCTTGCAGACAAATGGTAATTCGTCATTAGATGATATATTGGAAGCAAAACGACTGGAGCCTCCGATTCAAGGAAGTACTTTGGTGAAGTCAGGTTTGATGTAGTTTCATAGACCATGGAAAATCCACTCCTTCGCAGTGAATCCACTTCCTCCACTCCATACCTGGTTTATATCTTTTAAACAAAGTGATCTACTCCAATCCTCTTTGTAGTGATTGATTCTAAGATAATTTAGTAAGAAATATCCCATTTAAATTATTGAAATTACTTTTACTATCTACGAAAATGTAAGTTTATGGGTAAAATATTATAGGCCAATATATAAACGAAGTCTTAGCAAGTTTAGGTGGTAACGTATTGTTGCCGCGAACAGCCGAAACTTCCAACAGTCAACGCTCTATTGGTTATACGGAATCAGATTTATCGTTCTTAGATCCAAGACGGAAACAAGAAGTGCAAACGCGTACCGACTTTATTTACTAACTTCTTTCTTATGTATTTACTCATTAAATTTACTGATATACAAGCAGGAATTTTTTTCTCAAACGAAGGTTTATTACCTTAATTGAAGTTTTCAGTTCGTTAACACTTTCGTAACTTTGTATTCTTGTATAATTTTGTGGATTTTTAAGCAACTGAACCGTGGAGCTATTTAATTTTCGGTCTTATTTTCCAAGAAATTGTGTACCATAAAGCTCGAAGAACTTATATTTATGAATTAAAAAATTGAATGCCTCTCTGAGATACTCTAACCCCCTCTGAATATTCTTCATCCAGGATAATCTTTTGAGTATATAATGGCTTCGGATGAAGTTTCATGATGTGTAGAGAAAGAGGCCTAACTGTTGAAGTGACACTATTTTACTTTTTAGCAACATCTTTCTTGATTCTGAAATGTTCGCAGAGAATTATTGCTCACATATGATATGCTTATGAGATTTAAATTGAAATTTTGCACGAATACGCTCCGTATATTGTAAAAATTATTGAACAGTTTTATATGTTTTCAAAATTATAATATGCAAATGTATCCTTTCAATTGTATAATCGCAAATAAATTTAAATTTCTACTAAAACACATTTTTATATTCATTCATCTTGGAATGTATGACGATGACGTGTTGCGCAACTGAATATACCACAAAGTCTATATAGTGCAGATGAACTTCAAAACTGATCCTAATGCAGCAGTCATATTAGCTTTTGGTGCTTGTTACTAGGTTTACCTGAATAGACTTCAAAAATGCTAGCAAAATTACATTGTTCTTTCGATTAGCATGCAAGAATATTTACATTAAATACAGATATACGAATTACTCATCGTAATCATAAATCCATTACTCACCGCAGCTTTAATCCAATTAATCTAATACCAAGTATCAAATTACGCGATACAATTTGGAGTAACGTAAGGAAAATGTTTTAGAATTAAGTACATTTAAAGATTCAACTTTCGTGCTACCGTAGTGTGCTGATGAGATCTAAATAGATTTGAAGACATCATACATTTTGTGATGCGAGTTAAATACTGTAGGAGTAATAAGGTTGAATAATTTATGCAAAAGTTAACGCAAAAACGAAGCACTACGATGAGATCGGTAACAATTTACACGAATTGCACTAAAATTAAAAATCGCAGTAAATACTATGAATAGATATATTCAATTTCAATTTTCCCTTTACTTTCTTTTCGATTTTATCACTGGAAATATTACACAAATACCAAATTCACATAGTAGACGAATTATACCATTAACAAGAAATTCTAATTCCAGGTCTCAGAATTCGTGAGTGTGTGTATGTCCTGTTCGACGAAATTCGATTTTAGTCTGGGAAGAAATAAAGACTGCCTAAGTTACTTCTTACTAAGTTACTTAAAAATATCTCTCAACTATCATAGTTTTCTTTACGGTTGTCTTACTCCGGCAATATACTGATTTGGTTCAGAGCAAACAATTTTTCTGAAAAAGTAGATTAGGATAAGTGTAAAAATGAACACTGGCACAACTAGGCAAACGGAGATAACCCATGTTCTTGTTGCATAACAGCATCTGTTTCTGAGGTCACCGCAGCAATAATAATAATAGGTTAATGAATTCTCTGCAAAAATATTCACATAACTTCTGCAAATATGACTTTGACTAAGTAATTCTAATAATCAGTGTTACGCAAACTAACAATGCATTGTACCATGCTTTAAGGTATTAAACGAAGAAAAAGTTAGGGTGATTAGACTTACTAGACATATCTCATTCTAGCATCTCCCAGAACAAATTCTGATATTCAGAATAATTTACAAATTCACAGAAGACAATTTACATTTACAGAATTTACAAATTTGTAAATTGCATTCTCGAGAATTTACAAATTTGCTTGAGTCTATTGCAAAAACGAAACAGAAAGACATCCGCTCAGATTTGTAAGAAAATTGCCATAATTCCATTACATTTGCATAAGTGCATGTAAAATATGAAGTATTGAGTTTGAGCCTTTTTGTTTTTATTTTAAGAAGAAAGCCAGTTTTTTAGATTTATAACCTACATATATATATGTATATATATGGAAAAAATAGTAAAATTATTACCTGGACACATTATTCCGAGAAGTTTGGGTGGGCACCATAGAAAATGCAGGTATTTCTGGACATCATCATCCTGGATTTATGGATTTATAAGGAAAGTTCATTCATAAAAACACACTTTATCAAAGAGTTTTGGGAACCGCGTTTTGGCATTGAGAATAAAATGAGGTTATGGTTGATATAAATTTTCTCATGATAATATTTCGACCTCTGAATAACTCAAGGAAGTGCAGCATCCAATAGGACAGACTAAAACTTCATGTAATTCAAGCAATTTTTGCAAAATCATTAAAATGTAAATTGAAAATTAATGTTATTTTTCAAGTACCTTTGTAATAATTTCCTGAAGATCGTTTATCACTTCGGCCGAATTTGCATTCAAATAGCTGAACAAAAACAAGGACACAAATATTAAGGTAATGTGATGCATATCTATAAAGAATATTCGATGGTTCACGCTGATAATTATAAATATTAGCGATGGTTCACGCTGATAATTATAAATATTAGCGCTTGGTTGCATATGTTGTTATTACTCAATGCCTGTCACACCCTCGTTATGAATTAAAGGTATTTATTCAATTTTAAAGGAAACGACGACTTGAAATAGATATGAAGGGATGAAATTGAAAATTTCTTAATTTCCGATCGCTGAAGAAGAGCAACAAGGACATATCATGAAAATGAGGGTGAACGATCGGCAATCTCTCCAATGTAATGTGCCCTATATTATACACGGTCCTGTCACTGCGAATGCGACATATTTCGGAAAAAAAGAAAAACTGGTTTTTGCTTTCTCTCCCTTCCCAAAATTTACCGGTTGCGTCTCTCTCATAAGTGCCAAACGAGAATTATTTGGCGGACAAGTCATTTGCGTCTTCTGGATGGTAACAATGACATTGCGCAAAATGAAGTCCTGAACGGGAAATTTGACAGCAAAGAGCAGTGAAGAACTTGGCAAAGTAATGGGTTGGTTTTTTCAGTTTCAAATCTTTTTTTTTTCTTTGAAATGGAGCAGTTGAAATAAAGGAAATGAGATAATGCAAAAGATGTTCACACATAACTCACTAAGAACCAAATTCGGAATAACGGATAGGTAAAGTGATTGAGATCGCAGGAAAAAAGAGAGTGAAATATAAACCTTCGCAAAAATGGTATTAGTTCAAAAACAGGTAAAAAATACTGTGGTAAAAATACGCTATGTGAGTGAGAGAAACAGTTATGACATTGATAATTAACTAATAATGGTTATTCATGATCTAAGAAATGCCGATGCATTACAAAGTACATCTCTTTTAGAATTCATCAGTTCGGAATTTTTGGGCTCTTTTTTTTGTTTGTAACTTAATTATTATTGTTCGGAATTTACTCCTACAGCAATTTTTCATTGGTGATTAAACCGCACAATGTATCATCACATGGATTCACTGGCCAAGTGACAAATCAGAGAGATGAATGAGTAAGTATTTGGGTTTGAAAATTAAGCCTAAAGATCCAGTAATTCTTTCCGGGCAATTGGTGATATGCATAAATCATGGAAGTTTTCATTATTCACACGGCCGTGATGATCCAATCCACATCGACAACTGGAAATACCAATTCATACTGTTAAAAGAATTATCATCCTCATGTGGTGCAGTTCATCTTATCGATCTTATGTGTCTCCTTTGATATCTTCCAATCTTCTTTTTCTCATATTCTTTTTTCTATTTTCGCTTTATTTGAATTCTACTAACCAAAATATATTATCAGACTGATTAACAACAATTAACTCAAATGGATTTATTTGCATTTCTGATTCCCAAAGTCAACAAACAAGCAAATAATGCTAACTGTCAATGAGTATCGATGACAACGGAAAGCGCAAATATGCAGACACATCTTGTGCGCAAACATCTTTTTTTCTCTTTCCCTGTATTCACTAATGTTTACTGATTGATTGCTGACCATTCTTGTAATGTTGAGAATCGTATTCGTGTCGTTCCTTTTTTTTGTTCTATAATGAGAGCAAAGGAAGAAGGCAGACTGTGGAAAATATACGGGATCACTTTGCTTTGGACATGTGACATTCTGGTTCAAAGAGTCAACGCACAAGGAAAATCTGAGGAGGAACTTGTTTATGTGCAAGCGATCTGGAGGCATGGTGATCGAGCACCAAACCATTTACCCTATCCCAACGATGAATATAACGAGACAGCATGGCCAAGAGGATGGGGCCAAATAACAAATGTTAGAATCTTCCAAAAATTTTATCTAGCTTTATTGTTATTAATGTTTTTTTCTCTTTCGACAAGTTTAATCCCATTTAATAATAACTGAAGGAGAGAATCATGTAACTTTCTGAGTTTCAAAAAAAAAAGCGATTCTCGCTAAAAAGATACTGTGAGAATCTTACTTTCTTCTCATTTAAAAGAAAGGTAATTAAGATCATGTGGTAAAGTATTTGAGGTTGGGATGATGCAGATGTATGAACTTGGGCAATTCTTCCGACGAAGATACTCTTCATTCATTACAAACTTCAACGGAGAAGATGTAAGTTCTCCTCATTTCCCGTTACAGTTTAAGATAACGCATTTGTGCGTCTGATGAAAAAAATAAATAACTGTTACTTTCGATGAATGGATAGATTGACAGTCAGCATGGCGCATATAAAAAGTAAATAGGAACTATTAGTTTCACAAAGAAGAAACTAATTTCCAATTTTAATATTGAAACAATGGGGCTGTATTCAGAATAATTAATTTGAATAATTAATTTGTTCAGAATAATTAATTGTTTTCAGAATAATTAATTTGTTCACTTTTTCAGGTGAATTTGGTATCATCGAAATCAGGTCGTGCTATAGTCAGTGGATTAGTTATGCTTCGTGGCTTCTTTCCAGCCAGTGGTCAAGAATTATGGCTACACAATGAACAGTGGCAACCGCTACCAATTCAGGTGGCAACTACAGATGCTGTAAGTTTTGCACTGCCTCTTTTTCGACTCGATGGAAATACTTTCACATCGCGTGAAATATTCGCGGAATATTTGTAATGTCAAAATTACTGGCCGTGCAATCCAGATGTGCTAGCTAATTATTATGGTACTGGCAAACAAGTAATAACCTTTTACTATATGTAACCACAACTCTATCTAAAATTGATACATCCGAAAATATTTAGTCTTCCCACCGAGCTATTACAGGAAAGTTACGGCATTTCAACATAAAAACTTTTTAATCGCGACAACTTCATAATCACTATTAGTTTCAATCTTCTCACAAAAGTTAGTCATCAAAAAGTTCCGTTTCATCGATATTCGTTACTTCGTAATACCTAATTCTGATGATCGCTCTCAACGACAAATGAACTATATTTAAATTCAGAAAACGCTTCTGAAACTCTGTTGGTTAAAATAGTATTTTAATTGCAGATGTTGAAACCGACTAGTTTCAATTGTCTAACATATAATATGGAGAGTGAGAAGGAAAATGAAGTATTATTCAGAAATATAAGTAAACAATATGCCGATTTTTTCGATTTTCTTACGAATGTTACTGGTTATAAGAAGATGAATTTCAAAAAGGCTCTTTCATTATACAATATTCAAAGAGAGGTCTGCTTTCCCTCCAATGACATTTTCAGAAGTATTACTAAAACTATGAAGAAACATATTAAGCATTTACTGAGCTTCTGGAATAAGTGTATAAGGGAATAACTTTTAGACTCTCTCAATGGTTGCACAATGTATTCATAAGCCAGCTGCTATAATTAAACTGACGTCCATGGAAGCCATTTTTAGGTGGATCATAATATGACACAACCATCATGGGTATATAAGGTCTGGCCTCAGTTTGGTAATGAGACCACAATAAGTATAGTAAATAGTCTGAAGAGAATCCATCGTATATCGGAATTTAATTCACCAAAAAAGGCTCGACTGCGTGGCGGACTGCTGATGGAAGATTGGATTGATCGAGCCAAAAATGTGTCACTAGGACTACCGATTACTCCACGTAAAATCAAGCTTTATTCTGGTGTATGTTTTGCTTCTTTTTGAATTTATTTCTTGAATCCGATTGATCATTATGCTGTAGTCATTTCAATCGGGCAATATTTTCACCTCTCGTGCAGCTATTTTACAGAATAAGTTATTAGCTATGAATAAACAGTCAGTGACAGATAATTAATCATCAATCAGTCAGAATGGTCCTCGTTTATTTAAATAATTCCAAATAACAAATGTTTCTGTTTCAGCATGAGGGCACGATGTTGGCGCTGATGTATGCTCTGGGCGTTGGTAATGATTTGCTTATTCCGCATGCTTCGTGCGCCATAATGGAGATATACAAGACGGCGAATAATCATACAACAATTAGGGTTTGTATGAAGAAAAAATTTGTATGAATGGTGTTGTTAACACTAGTAAAATAGGAATAGCTTATAACACTTTCATATGACTAAGACTATGATGATATATTAAATAGAGAGGACTAAGTTTGTTTATTTCCAAAAGGTCAAGTGTTCATGTTAAAAGGCAGGGCTTGGCTTTACGAAGGAAGATATGAGAAGGGCTATATCTGTATTTACTGTAAGCGCACTGATGGTTGAGAACGTCAATGAGAGAAGATAGTCGGCTCCGAAAAGTACAGCAATAGGGGGCGGAAAGTCTTCCTAGGATGTATTGGCGAGGCACAATTTTTTCTACGTTTTCTTTTTTTCTCCGGGTTAATTCTGCGTGTGTTGATTTCTGCAAAGGAAGCAGTAGCATTATGTTTGACGTGTCTCCATATCTCCAATTGGAGGCTAGAGTGAACTATTGATGGTAGTCAATATAGTAGAGTTGAGAGATTATTTCAGGGAGTCCTTGCATCTCCTCTTTGAACTCATCATCATCAATTCCACACTTTCATTATTGTTTACCTTTCTCAAATGAGATGATAGAAATTTTGTTTCAGTACCAAAGTTATCAAAATTTTATAGTTTTTCTACAAGAATGGAACCACAGTATATCAACTAGCACTACCCGGTTGCCCTGCAGGTGATAATTGCACAATTGCACTAGTGGAAAAAGCAGTTTCTGCAAGAAGTGTTCGAGATCTACAGCAGCTGAACGAGGTAGATTTCTATGAAATTAAAAGCGAGTTATAAAAAGTTATTAAAAAAAAGTTTATAAAAAATCAAAAAAAATTAAATATTTTCGATAAAATTATAAAAAGTTCCACAAGCTCAACTGAGACTGATAATTTGAAGCTTCGTTTGACGGCCTGGACTTTAGTTTTCCCTTCTCCATTCAGATTTTTTTGCTTCAGGTACAGATTTCAAATTGCTCAAATCAAAAAATTGCCACTTATCGATAGCAAAGGCCAATTCTACTAGATCTCATATTTTTAAAGTAAAGCACCTTCGAAAAAAAATGAAAAAAGGACCGAATAAAGAAATATGTCCTCTCATCATTAGGTAACTGCAAAGTTCCCTTGGCAACCAATGTAGAATATGTTACATTTCGAAGTTTAAGAAAATTATTTTTGGGACCATAACTTTTGATGTCCGAAATTAAAAGGACTTAAATAGCATATTACATTACAATTCTCGTTGGAAACATGGAAATGGTTTACTTGAATCCTTCTGTGAATGACTGATGGATCATATTGTGTTTTAATCGTAGTAATTTAATTAGTAATTTGGACTCATTCAAAATTCACTCCCACTAATAAATATATATTTTCTAGGCCATACTGAGCCTTAAGTGCTTTCTTTTATTCGATTAATATTGATTTTCTTTACTCATTCTCACGCCGCATGCCTTAAAAACTATACCGGTTATTTCCAATTTTTTGGATAATGAACGTAAAATGATAAGGGTTTTATATACTAAAAATAATAATGATATCGTTATCTGAATAAAATAAAAGATTGCAGATATGTAGCTCGGTCGCATCTGCACAGAGCGTTGTGGGTTTTTCAAAATTCGATTGCTTGAATATACCGCCAGTTGCAGTAATGTTATGCATCGCTTACCAGATGTTTATCGGCATCTTATGAATATTTCATTTTTTTCATTAATGATTATCTTTTCGGTGATCTTGATTGCTGTTGAATCAAAACAAATATGACTAATAAATGACGGACAATAAAAAGTGGAGAAATACCCCCGTCAATTGGGACGTTCCCGAGATACCATATTTATAAAAATATTTCAGTATATACTGCTCTTGAAAGTCTCATCGAAAGCTTTCATGTCAGCTTTACTGGCTAGAAGAAAACGTGATTTCTTTTAAGTTTACCGGTAAATAATTTTATAAAATTTCAATTGAAATATAAATCCTGGATGTGCACCATAACATAATATAAATACAGAACGAAAAGTTCTACATTGATTTGAATCTGTATTAGTAATAAAAGGTAGGGCCGTGATAAGCAATACAGTCTTAAGATAAAGAAAGAAAACGTTACGAAATGGAGGAATGGCATCGATCAGACGTTAAATTATTTGAGTGATCAGAAGTGAATCGTTGGAATTAACTGAGAAAAATGAGTCAAGAAATTAGAATTAATTAAAATAGAAATAAGAGGATTATTATTCGTTGAAACTATTTCAGAAGATATTGGTACTAATCACTTTCACTGAATGCAATCGAAATTGTAATGCCTTTCTTCCTAGTTTTGATATTAGCGAATTATTATGGTTGTTAGGACAATAATCTTGTCAGTGATGTGAACACTGATAAAAGTACAAGAGGACGAAGAGCAATATTCGGAACCTGATTTATGCTTATATTTCTAGCCTTGGAAAGAGTTCAGATTTCGTTAGTGTAAAATATCATACTGCTTAGAATAATGTTAAGGAAAAGTCTTAACATCAAAACTTAAAAATATAACTTATCTTAATTCTGAAAGATGACTAGAACGTTAACAAGCTCTAAGCACAATGAAGTGTTCTCTCATTTGGTTTTTCCTTGCAAATGTCACACGAGATATGATATTCCTTGTGAGTTGGAATTTGAACTGTGATTTGTATTGTAATGATCCTGAAATGTTACAGAGTGTCGGTGAAGCAATTTCTTTCTAACTAGGTTCTGTCAGTCCACGAGCGGAACAGGCTGACATTGACGGAAGCATTTCTTCCTGAACGCCGTGACCTTTTATTCTCTCACACAGACGATCTTGCAAGCAGAAGGAATCCATACTGTCCTTTTCGTCGACTTCAGTATCTCCTTAATGTCTTATTACTTGAAGTAATGGATCATTAAGCATAAGAAACAGTTTTTCTGTTGAAATGAAAGGAAAGGTGTTGGAAATTTACCTCCAACTTTCTTCTAGAAGATATTAAATTTATTAACAATTGGTGTAATAGTGGATTACGCAAATAAAAAAAGATGATGAGATTTGTTGCATTTATCACAGTGATAAATATCATTCGCGTTGAAAATTTCATGAAAGATAAGGTGATTTATTTATTTAGGTTTATTTCTATTTACTAAGAACGATAATATTGTCCAAGTACTGAGATTTATTTCACGTTTATTTATGCACTAACATACTGGGAAGCTCTCTTTCAATCTTCAGAGGTGATAAGAGATAGAATCAATGAAGGGAATCAATGAAGATGAATATGTAAGGATATCTAAAGTCGTAGTATGAAAAGGATAATTCGCTACAAAATGGAAACTGATATCTTTTGACAATGTATCCATTTGTTGTAAAAGAAAAGGAAAAAATCACAGGAAAGCACGAGTTATTGATAGTGTTATCAAAACCATTGATTACTATTTTTCAGAAGTAACATAAACAAGTGCTAGAGAAGAGATAAGCTATTTGATGATCTGAATACCTCAGAAATGGTCTTATGAGTCTTCTGTTGCATTTGTTCTGATGTGATGCGCATTTTGAGTTCAATAGCTCAATTTAAATTATGACCAGTGAGGGATGTTATTATGTAAAATCAAAAGAAAACGGTCAAATAAGCTCTATTATTGTCCTGAATAAGGCCAATAAATGCTGATATAATGCTGATATTTTCATCTCTTTATAATGAGAGGAATACGACTGTACCTTGCATTACTGCTATTTATAAAAGTTACAGAAATCTTGAGAATCTCGAATATTTATGAAGGTTACCTCTATCGGTTAGGAATCGCGCGGTAGGGATGGGAAGTACGAACTTCTTGAAATTAGCCACAACGCGCAAGATTTTAATTCAGTTGTTCTGAAAATGTATTCTAATCCAGTCGCTGTTTATGTTGCAAGAATATAAAACTGCCTTATATTCTTCCTTTCAAATGGCGGCTTCTGCGCTCACCAGCATGACTATGTTTCATTTATTAAGCAGTTGTTAGATTGTTTTTTGAATGCTAGTGTTACGTCATTTTCAGAAACTTGCCAGATAACTGCGAACTAAAAACAGCAAGACTTATTTTTTTCACATCCGAATACTTCATGGTGTGTGTTGTGATCGAGAAAATAACTTTTAACCTTCCACATTAACAGATTGCTGAAAATTGACCATTACGTAAGCATTTTTCTCCATCCGGAGAGTAATTATATCGCGATGTTTGTTTTCATCATAATTAGCTAGCCAAAATAAAGACTGTTACGGCAAATCAACGCAAAAACATTGCAACTTCAGTTCTTATCAAATTAAAGGTGTCAATATTTATCTTACGCCATACAGACCACGTAACATTGATATCCTTATGCACTGCAAATGTGATGCTTTCCCATGATTTCTTTGTCTTGGATGTTGTATGATTAATCAGACTCGAGTTTAAGTTAGTCACTTTGATTCATGTCATCCGTTATTCAAAGACTCTTTAAGTTCAGCTAACTAAATCCTGTCGTGAATACCAGATCTTTTTCCTAGTCGAGCTGTCATCAATTTGTTTGAGAAAATCACCACTGCGAAGTTCTGTGACGATTGTGTTGTAGGGGAAGGAATGTGTGGCAAGAGATAGGTAGCACTTTGGAGGTGCCTTCAAACACGAATAGAGAATTCAGTGGTGGAGTTGGTCATTCAACTTTATGAAATCATGATAACGCACCGATGAAGTGCCCTATGTTGCTCCTGTGATCTCAAGACATCAGCTACCACTAGTTTTTCGGAGTAGGCCAAGAGAAGCAAAAATGCAGTCCTAGATTACATGAGATTAGTGAAAGTAGTCAATGCCTAATTTCATCATATCAGTATCGCCGCGATTTGATTAATAGGTGGATGAATGAGCAGCCAAGCAGTACAAATCATCATCATTCAGTATGCTGTCGATAACTCATTGATGCTTGCTATATTTCGTAAATCTATTACCATTTTAAAATGTTGCCATTTTGATTTTAATCTTTTCACTTTCAGTTCTTGAAAAATGCGTAGTCCAAGTGCGGAAATCGATGAGAAGTGTAAAGTGTAGCCGATAGCTAACATCACTGCAATGTTTCACGTGTGACTAAATTAAAGACAACAGGATGTTTCCATTCTTTGTCTGAATGAAACTCAACATCTTTTAAAACACAGAAAAATCCATTATGTTAAGCATCAACAGGAAACATTTTGCAGAGATTTTCCGAGGGTTACTAAGATGGCCAGGCATATAAAAAATACGCATTGAACAAAGAGGTGATGGCGTATACATTATGAATAGAAAGTAATATCTGTCCAATCTTTATATTGAAATTACAATTCACCGATGGTCCTTCCATCCTTGCACAACAAACTTACTTGCACATTCTCTGCTAACTTATCCCTTTCACGGGGATCGTTGACCAAGCACTGCCCTTCCTCAAAACGTGAATTTAGACATGTGCGCGACATGTTTCCTGGATTTTGCGGTCCGTCCTGTGGCACATTTTCTTACACTGTGGAATTTAGCGACGGCTGTGGAGTTCTGCAGTTGGTGAGTGGTAGTGGAATATTTGGTGACTGTTTAGAATTTCCATTAAACTACATGTGAAACACGTTGTTTAGATAGGACGAAAAATCACGCTAACACTGTCGCGTTCCAGAACCATAATATTATGAGAATTACGGAATTTTGAGTAAGTTACGTAAAGCTGAACTATAACATCTCTGATTGTTGTAATTGTGGGCGTTCGTCATGATCACCTTTTTGCCAGGTGTTAAATTGATTGATGTCCTTTTTTCTTCATTCCAGGTAGTTGTGAATCTATCATTATATTGGCAGTGGTGACATATGAAGTTTTGGACTTCTGAACACGTTTTCGAGTAAGTTTTAATAGTTTCAATTTACTTGTTTCCTTCATTACTTATTTTAGTGACTTGTTGTATTGTAGTTTGGTCCATTCATGATTGGCATTGCACACGTATTTTAATTCATTTTGTCGTGTCATACTCATTATTAAACATAAGGTTTCTGAAATGAAGTGTTTTTGATTTGTTCTAGCCATCCTTGGGATACTGTAGCACATGCAGCATGGCGCAAATATCCGAATCCAATGAATTGCGCTGTTATCGGGATTGATGTCCTTGAACAACATCCGCTTGTTGATGGTTCATTACGATCAGAACGTATTATCCAGAGCCATTTTCCGATACCTGCTTGGGTAACAAAGGTATGAATAACGTTTAATTATTCTTCATCCCCTCTTTTATAGTTTCTTCAGGGTTGAAAATACCTATTCCTTAGTTCTGGTTTGCCGATCTGTTGTTTGAACAAGAAATTGGATAAGTTTCTCCTTTCCTTCCATTGTTAGATTACCAGATTCTCATCATTTTTATGTTGCATTTTCATATTCCATGTTCATATTGCATATTCCATGCTTATCAATTTATTGTTTTGTTTCTATAGCTGACGGGTTTTTCTGGAACTCAATATTCTTACGAAATGACAGAAATTAATCCAGCAAAAAAAGTAATGACTTTAATCACAAGAAATGTAAGTCGTTTATCCAGATTCCAAATAATCTTTGCAAATCAGTCTCTTATTACCAATGCGTTTGCCAAACTGAAACTTTTTCTCCGCATCATTTTGTTTCCTCCACTTTATTGCATCGTAGGATAAGTAAAGAAGTTCAGACGGAAGTATTAGCCTTGCACGCTTATGGGCCGATCATCTTCCAGCTGTCAGTTATCTAAAAATCATATTTTTCAATAATTAATTGAAAAGTCTCAGATGAATGCGGGACGTTTTCTACGTGTTGATGAACGATTGTTATATAAACCAGATCCTTACAATAAAGACAGGTATTTCTTTTTCATCCAGTATCCATCATCGTTTTAATCTGGTTCGAGATTAGTCAACGGCAGCTGACATGAATGGTAAAGTTGAATCTTAAAATGATTACAGGACGATATTACAACAGGAAGCTGCTGTTAACGTTGATTTACCAGCATTCGCGGATTACTGCGAAAAAATGTTTCTGAATATATATGAAACGAACGCCGAAAAGGTGATCTTCCTCACTGTAAAACTCACGCATATTTTTTGCTATCACCGCAAGTCTATAAACCTTGATACCTGTCAAGGATTGGAGGTTTTTTTCAGTGGATAATATCTATATTGTGGGTGTTTTCAATCTTAGATCCTCTCATTTTTTTGATTTAATAGAAAAAGTTTCATATTTTTGAAAAAAAAAGATTATTGGCTTGCTATTTGTAGATAAGGAGTTTGTAAAGTTCTTGTATATCTGGACTTGTTCTCGCGAATTATATTCGCAGAAATCTATAATTTATGCTTCTTACTACGAACTTTCTCTAGTCTGAACACAAAACTGATTCATACCGAAGTCTTTGCCACGGATAAGAGTGGTGTAATTTGTCATTACTGGTTCACAGAATGAATTAGGAAGGATTAATAATGATCAAATTTGAAAAAAAATATCTTGATGATATCACTAGCAGTGTTGCTTAGGCAATTTTTACATTTGGTTTGATAAATGCTACAGTATTTTGGAAACCTCATATATTTGTAACCATAATGATGGTAGCGACGGAGTTGAATAGCATCTCTGGAACTATTAAAAAAAATCAATCGAATAATAATTTATCTTTCAAGGGTCGAAAAGGACTGGAATGGGTAATTGGTCAGTTCAACAGCTCATCTAGGTCGAGTTCAAGTGCTGAAAAGTTGTCATCACAAGGATTCTCAGACCCAACGCTTGTTTTCAGTTCACTACATCCCGCAGCGCAGCAACCAAGTTTTCTTTCCTAGCACAAATTGAATTATTATTGCAAGTAGTTTTTAGTAATCTCATAGAATAATGCTGTTTAATGACATATGCATCATCTTTAAGTTTCTTGCATCTTTTTTTGTGTGGTCCTTACAGTAATATTGACTGTTGATTTGTTTTGTATTTGAGATTTTCGAAAATAGTATTCAGGTGATATTAAGTAGTAGCTGTTGGGTAACTAAATGTTCTGTAGAATTTGTTCGGGTCTATATTGTTTTAAGTCTTCCAGATTGCCACTTCAGTTGGTGAGCGCTGCTCACAGTATCTTATTCAAGGGAATCATTCATTTTTACATATTCTTTTGTTGCCTTGCTATTTTGAAAATACGGTTTAACTTATCATTGTTAGTTCTTGTAACATTGTATAATACAGTTTATCATTTTGTGGTGACTGTTAAAAGAATATGTTAATTTTGGGAAATTGCTGAAGAAGAAGTAACTCTAATCCAATTGCAGTACTTATTTGTTTGTTAGCTATGCGTCCTGCATGTTGTTGTATCACCACGATCGTATGCATTGTGCCGCACTAATATTTTTTAGTTATAGTTTTTCATGCCGCACTAATATTTTTTAGTTATAGTTTTTCATGCAACAAATTAGCTGGAGTGGAGTAAACAAAAAGCTTATGCGAAGTATTTGTGCATTTTATGTGTTACAGCACAGATGAACTTATTATGATTACGAAAAGTTAATAATTATCAAGTGCAGAGAAAATAGTGGGTAGACTAAGTCCGCCATTCTTTTTATATTTTTATTAAGGATTGGAATGAGCGATGGAAGAATTTTATTTCCAGCAGATCAAAATATGCATCACTTTTGTAAAACTTTTAACCTACGTTCAGGACATAAGAATTTGAAAGGATGGGATCTGACTTGAATCGCTTCCTGGACTCCGAACTGTAGCAGCTTGAAAGCGTCGTAGCTTTTAACTCGAGTGTTTTTCACGGATGGTTATTAATGGGTTATTCATTATTTATTGTAAACATAATGTGTTTACTTAGATAACTAGTGATTTATGAATATGATGGTTAGGAACCAGTTGATATTATGTTTGGATTTGTAGCCATGTAGCGTCATATTGTAGACAAAAGACTGTCACTATTAATGGACAATGGAAAAGTTGAGACTAGTGGATGGCTTGGAAGCAATACCGTCATTACGAATACAGTCCCATTGCGATACGTTATTCCTCTATATGCAACACTTACACATTGTTTGTTTTTCTTTCACCAGTTTAGTTTTACAAAGTTTTACCACTCCATAAAAAGTCAAAAATGTCATTATTAGTCTTGTCAAATATTTCAGTCCCTTCCCTGTCAAATATTTTGTTCAGGAATCTTGTAGAGAAGCTAGACGGTAGGTAAGGTCAATTTAGAAACGTTTGTTTAGATCATTTTGATTTTTTGTTGAATAGTGCACATTGTTGGATATGTATTTATGCTTGTTTCGTTGCTATGTTATTTATAATTCTTTTTTTCTTTTCAGACAAACCGTTTCCTGGATGTTATTGTTCAAAATGGAGGTGATTATGCGACATCGGCTCATCGTATTATTCTAGCTGCTTATAGCAGACATTTCGATGCAGCTTTGTCTAGTGTGCAAGATTCTGCAGTTATAACCTTGAACATTGATCCAAAAATTACAGGTAGACTATCGCTGTCATCCATATTTTTTTATGGTAATGTTATCTCAAGTTACATGTCAAAATGTATTATAGAATGACTTTCAAAAATTAGTCGTCTTATTCCTAATAAATCTATATTTAAGGTGTGGAAATGGATGATCTTCGGGCACTGGTGAAATATATGTATACTGGACGTTGCAACAATCGATCTCAAAACAGGACACTTTCTGTTGCAAATGCGCTTGGTTGTGACTCTTTAATTAAACTACTAGAAAGTGAAGAAGCTCGGGTTTATCAGAATGTAGAATTAGAAAATCCAGATCATGCGCAGGAACTATTACAAGCAATTTATCGTTTCAAAACTCAAGGAAAATTTATCGATTGTTTCGTGAGTAGCCAGGTGAACATTAAAGATTTTTCTTGTATGTAACTTGTGAATATTATTTTAGTGGTATTAAGATATTTTTCTTGTTGAAATGATAACAAGGGAGTAAACAAAAGTTACCAGTAAAATAACTTTACTTATATAGCGCCGAGTAATTGTAAATCCCCTTCAGTAATACTGTTCCTATACCAAACTTTCTGGAGCTTGACAATCAGTGTGTTTAAGTAACACATTTTTTTACTTCCAGAACAGAATGATTCTTCGGTGTCATCGTTTGATGCTTTGTGCATTCAGTACTCATTTCGAAAATGCACTTGCATGTACCGAGAAAAGTGCCATTGTCACTGTTGATATCGATCCTCAAATTACGGGTGTTAGTAGGTATGGCAAGCTTGACACCAAGACATACTTATTTTTTGATCTAACTATAGGCAATATTAATTTATTGTTGCTACTAAAGCTTTGAAGATGCGATTGCTATTACTGTTTTTCATTTTTGTTAACTGATATATTATTAAATCCTTTTCTATATTATATTTTTCAAATTTCGCTTCTTGCTTGTTTTAGTATGGATTTGAGGAATATAGTCGATTTTCTGTACAGCGGATCAGTTAGCACTACATCGAGAGGTCATAAGATATTACGGCAAGCTGCTGTTACTTTGGGTGTAGCTAGATTAGTTGATGCTATCGATGAAGAAATAATTTTTTCCGAAACAAATCATTCATACTGTACTGGTATGCACTATACATTTGTTAATCGTTATGATCTAAAAAGTTTTGTTTTGAAAAACCTTAAATATTGCTCACTTAAAAAAATGTCTTATATCTTTACTTTATTCGACCAAAGCAAAGCAGATTTTAGATGATCGTGATGAAATGCTTGTGACAAACACAGTTTGCGAGTTTTCGGATTTCATAGATAATAGAAATTTGATTGGGAATGGCGAGTCCAATATTTCTACTGTAAACGGTTCAATCTTTGAAGATGAAAATGATGACAATAATCTGGCAGAAACCAGTGCTGAAGATCTTATGGAAGAAGCTTCTAATTTTATAGACAAAGGTATAAATGAATTGAAATCTATACAAATCGTTTTAAGTGTTCTATTTTTAAGATAACATTTGGGAGGAGTGTTCTCTTTGTACTTTTGTGTATAACTGTATTATGGGTGATTTAGAGAGTTTTTGAGAAATCTATTAATGAAAATGGTTAAAAAACGAACTTCGACACTACTAGGATTCTACTTTGTAATATTCAAGTTCAAAATTTCTCTACTGTACTTTCAGCTTAAGGCCTAGAAACGCTGTTTGAGAGTAGTACTGGAAATTATAAAATAGGTTAACCTCATCGGTGTCAAATAAATTTAGCTATTTGTTTAGATGAAATACAGATGGCAGAAGATGACATAAAACAAAGTGGGATGGTCGTTGCGAAGGCAGCAAATGATTACATGTATATTTATGAAAAATTTGTTGCTGGACCAAGACGTGGTCGCAAGGGTGGTACATATGGACATAAGCGATTGATGTTGCAACTGAAAAAAAATAAGCTCTCTCGTAAGTTTATTTCTAGCATAAGACATGTCAATATATGTGTAGAATCTGTTGCTTAAGCTATGAAAGGGTATATTGTCGTGCAATGGTACAATTTATCAATTACTGTTAGTCGACTCGCCTATTTGGAAAAAATTTCTGAGAGCAAATTCATGTTATTATCGAAAGTAGATATTAACGAGCAAGCTTGAGTTTAGATGTGGAGGAAGCATCAACCAGTTATGATGCTATACAGAATGATGATTTTGAAACAGTCTCTGCAGTGACGGTGTCGTACATTCCACCCGCCAAAAAGTGTCATTTGCTGGACAGTTTTGGTTATGGTTTACCTGAAATTGTTGCACCCAAAGATGTGACTGTGCCTTTATTAGTTGGCGACCAAGAGGTTTTTGCTTATCCTTTTTATTCTTTTCTTTATGTCCTTTATAAATTATAATGAATTAAAATGGTTGAGACGATTGTATTCCCGATATTGTCTTCATGCATTTATTTGCAATACTTCATTTTTCATTTATAATTTTTGCTGTGGCGAAATTCTCACATGACTTCGTCATTTGTTCAAACTGTTAAAATTTAGTTAGTTTCAGATAATGATGGAAAAACCCTTCAAGTGTCCATTCTGTAATCATCGTACAAAGGAGAAGAGTGCGGTTGAAAAACATGTCAGATGTATACATACCTTGGAAACTCCTTACAAATGTCAATATTGCAATCAAGCTTTTAAAGTGCAGAGCAATCTTGTCAGGCATATTCGAGCCCATACAGGTTTTCTGTATTTTGTAAAACTGGTTATTGGTTTTTGCTCCATGTGAAATACATTTTGATTTCTCCTCACTGGTCAAAGAGGATTTTTCAATCTCGATACTGGATTAAGAGCTATTTGATTTCATAGCAACAACCGTTTCAATAAATCCTACTTATGCAAATGGACAAAAATAATGCAAGTAGGTAAAATATTTGTTTTCTTTGGAATTTAATTAATTTATAGGCGAAAAACCGTACACATGCAAAAAATGTGGAACGACATATGCAGATAAGAAAAATATGGATGCGCATATATTTAGAGAGCATTTGAAAGTGAAACCATTTGAATGTCCGGAAGAGTTCTGCAGAGCTAAATTTTGGCGAAAAGATCGTTTTGTTGTGCACTGTCGTCGAACGCACAGTTTTGAACCGGTTATTACTTTTGAAAAATTGAGTACCTGAATAACAGTTGAATCTGGAGCTATTCCTCACGATTTCATGTTTCCTGATGTTCTCCAGAAATGCTTTTCTTTAAACTGTGATTATATAGAATAATTAGGTGCCAGTTATTGGATATTTCTTTTATCAGTCCCTTCTGTGTTAATTTTTGGCAGCATCTTCATTTTATTGTGATTTACTAATCACTGAGAAAAAGAATAATCTCCAGAATTTATTTTAAATCATATAAATAGCATATCTATTTATTCATTGCATTTTGATTCAACAAGTTTTGTTGGAAAATAAGTTTTGATGTAAAGTTATTGCTGGAAATAAAACATTTCGCATATTTTTATGATTTTATTGCTTGAGACTGTTATATTGGACAGGTTTTATGTGCGAATTAGACTAACTTGGAAAGTAGCGAATTCATTACGGCGTGGTTTAACTTGGGCGAAACTGGATTGAACTTGTTGGATTTTCAACTCGCCTTGCCTATCTTGAAGAGATTTGACGATGGATACAGAACATATGCTAAGTTTTATAGACTGCATGACGGATAAGGATGTGGATCAGTACATTAGGCAGAATACTGTTTGGTCGAAATTGCCGCAAGAAATTCGAATTGTTTTGGGCAACTCACAGAGAGAATATGATAAACTCGTACTCGAATATTCAATCAAAAATCAGTTGAGGTATAAGGGTAACATAGGTGTGTTCCTTTTCTGTTATAAGATTAATCAACGACCTTCCTCGATTTTAGAGATTTCTAGGTCTTATATTTCAGACTTCATAATTATTGGAGTTGCTAACTTACTCAGGTCCCTCCGTATAGTTGCTATTCTGTTCAGTTCATAAAACAGTTCCACCAATTCAGCTGTTTATCATTGTTAGGATGGAAGGATGGTTCTCTTTAATTTGGTTAACCTGTTCTCGTGTATATATTTTAGTGAAATACGTAAAGAAAAGTGAGGAGACTTACTATGATATTCTTCTGAAATACAGCGAAACTCATCTTATGCTTTATCCGTACCATCTGTCGAATATCGTTGTGCGTGAACTTCGAATGACGCCATTTAGTTATTACATCAACATCATGACGGTAATACTTTTGAAAAGATTTGCATATATATTTTCCCACTTTTGTCACCTTAAATTTTTGTGGATTAGCAAACATTGTTAATTTTTGATCAACGTACTTCGTAGCACTCTGGTTATGGTGTTGTGGATTCCTGCAGATGTCGATTTGTTTCTTTTTCATTTCAGACACCCAACTTTAGTTTGTAAAATTTCGAAATATTGCTGGTAAGGGAGAAAACAGCTTTTAGAATCTTATGAATGCCGAGAAAAGTTATGATTCGTTGCCAAATTTTACGGCTGCCGATGCGATGAGACTGTTGGGGATTGGCAGAAATCAGTACATTGAGTTAATGAATCAAAACCGTTGTAATCGAAAAATATTTCGAAAAAGTAAATCACTGCGGGAACTATTACCAGTAAAACCTGTTGCAATTAATATTGATCCTTGGTGGTTGGTCGCACCGGGCAGCATTCTGGAAAGTGATGTTAAGGTTCTTGTTTTTAATTGAATCATATAGATTGATATGCTTGGAAATTTTGTGTGCAAATTCTTCCAATAATTCAGGAATTCAATTTCTTTTTTCTTTTCTTAATTAAGCAAATCAGTTTTTGTTTTCTCCGTATAAAATTATTTCACGCAGACGTTTAAGTTTTCATGTTCCGTTATTTCCCAAGAGTTGCTTCGCTCTACAATGACAACATTCATTGTGCAACTGATCTGTTGTAATGGCGCTCTTTAACTGATAGCAGTTTGCGTTTTTAAAAACTTGGGGATTTCATTTGGTGAAAACTAAATGAAGGTATTGCAGTTGCTGAACAGGGATGAGAAAGATTTGTTAGATATGCTTATCGATGAAGGTGCTCAACTGGTTGGTACTCTTGATGCAAAGCTGGTGCAAAAAACTTTATAATCGTGGCTTGGCTTATTTGGAGGTGCCAGTTAACGATGACGATTACATTTATGGTATTAATTGCGTTTACATTTTGCTTTTGATTAATTAATTGCATAGACAAAAAACAATCACAAACAATTCTGTTTAATTTTTCTGTGCACAGATTTGAAATTAATTTTGCAAATTAAGGATTAAGTTTCCATCTGCCGTTATGTCAAATTATTAGTAAACAGCAATAGTGACGAACTATTTAGCGGTATTCAAAGAATGAATGTAAGG